>NC_092045.1:49575115-49705202 GCF_003086295.3 Arachis hypogaea
ATACCTTACGTGAGTAAGGGTCGATCCACGAGATGTCGGCTTGAAGCAAACTATGGTTATCTTGTAATCTTAGTCAGGATATCAATAATTATCAAGGTTGATTGTGAAAAGTAAAAGAACATAAAATAAGTACTTGTTCTGCAGTAATGGGGAACAGGTTGAGGTTTTGGAGATGCTCATCTTCTGAATCTCTGCTTTCCCACTGTTCTTCTTCAAGCACGCAAGGCTCCCATGCCTCTCAGTGGAATGGTTCAACGACCTGTCACGGCACGCTATATCTTTTTCTCATCCCGATAGAATCAGTGATTCTTTTGCGTCTGCCCCGCCCTCAGAGTTTGAAGCTGTCACAGTCATTCATCATTGACCTACTCAGAATACCACAACAAGGTTTAGACTTCCGGATTCTCTGAATGCCGCCATCAGTTCTAGCTTATACCACGAAGATTCTGATTAAAGAATCCAAGAGATATCTACTTAATCTAAGGTAGAACGGAGGTGGTTATCAGGCACACGTTCATAGTTGAGAATGATGATGAGTGTCACGGATCATCACATTCATCCAGTTTAAGAACAAGTAATATCTTAGAATGGAAGCAAGCATAATTGAATGAAAAATAGTAGTAATTGCATTAATCCATCAAGACACAGCAGAGCTCCTCACCCCCAACCATGGGGTTTAGAGACTCATGCCGTAGGAAGTACACAAGAAACGTGTAAAGTGTCATGAGGTACAGATACAATGTCAAAAGATCCTACTAATAGTGAACTAGTAACCTAGGGTATACAGAAATGAGTAAATGACATAAACATCCACTTCTGGGTCCACTTAGTGGTGTGCTTGGGCTGAGCATTGAAGCTTTCATTTGTAGAGACTTTTTCTGGAGTTAAACGCCAGCTTTCATGCCAGTTTGGGCGTTTAACTCCAAGTTTTATGGCCATTTCCAGCGTTAAACGCTGGAAATTCTGAGGCTGATTTGCCACGCCGGTTTGGGCCATCGAATCTCCGGGGCAACGTATGGACTATTATACATTGCTGGAAAGCCCAGGATGTCTACTTTCTAACGCCGCTGAGAGCGCGCCAATTGGGCTTTTGTAGCTCCAGAAAATCCACTTTGAGTGCAGGGAGGTCAGAATCCAACAGCATCTGCAGTCCTTTTTAGTCTCTGAATCAAATTTTTGCTCAGGACCGCTCAATTTCAGCCAGAAAATACTGAAATCACAGAAAAACACAAACTCATAGTAAAGTCCAGAAAAGTGAATTTTAACTAAAAACTAATAAAATATACTAAAACTAACTAAAAATACTAAAAACATACTAAAACAATGCCAAAAAGCGTATAAAATTATCCGCTCATCACAACACCAAACTTAAGTTGTTGCTGTCCCCAAGCACTGAAAATCAAAGTAGGATAAAAAGAAGAGAATATACTATAGACTCAAATATCAAGGAACTTAGCTCCAATTAGATGAGCGGGACTAGTAGCTTTTTGCTTCGACAGTTTTGGCATCTCACTTCATCCTTGGAGTTCAGAATGATTGGCATCTATAGTAACTCAGAACTCAGATAGTGCTATTGATTCTCCTAGTTAAGTATAATGATTCTTGAACATAGCTAGTGTATGAGTCTTGGCTGTGGCCCAAAGCACTCTGTCTTCCAGTATTACCACCGATACATACATGCCACAGACACATACTAGGGTGAACCTTTTCAGATTGTGACCCAGCTTTGCTAGAGTCCCCAATTAGAGGTGTCCAGGGTTCTTAAGCACACTCTTTTTTTGCCTTGGATCACAACTTTATTTCTTTCTTTTTTTTCATTTTTTTTGAATCACTGCTTTTTCTTGCTTCAAGAATCAATTTGATGATTTTTCAGATCCTCAATAACAGTTCTCTTTTTCCCTCATTCTTTCAAGAGCCAACAATTTTAACATTCTCAAAACAACAAATTCAAAAGACATATGCACTGTTCAATCATTCATTCGGAAAACAAAGAGTATTGTCACCACATCAAACTAATTCAACTAGTTTCAAAGATAAATTCGAAATCCTGTACTTCTTGTTCTTTTGTGATTAGAGCACTTTTCATTTAAGAGAGGTGATGGACTCATAGGACATTCATAGCTTTAAGACATGAAGTTTAAATTTTATTAATTATGAATTAAGAACAAGACTCAAAATAGATATAAGATGATACTAAAACAAAAAATGAAAAAAAATTAAATAGGCTCCTAATGATAGAAGTTTTCACAGAGTTAGGACTCAACACCTTGATTTTGAGAAGTGGATGCTCCCTCAAATTGAGGGGAGAATTTTTGGCGTTTCAGTTCTTGAAGTTCACGCCCTTGCTTCTCTTGTTCCTTCAGCAATTTACAGAGCATGCAGTTCTGATTCTGCTGTTCTTCCTTAAGTTGCTCCATAGTTTCTTGCAACTTGGTGATAGATGCTTCTAGGCTGGCCCAGTAGCCAATTTCAGGAAATTCAGCGAGGAACTCCTGCGCCCTCTTTTGATAGAGTTGTCTTGCACTTGTCCTTCCATTGACTTCTTGGTGATTGGATGTTCAATGGGTATGAATTCATCTACTCCCATCTTTACCCCAGCCTCTTTACAGAGCAAGGAGATCAAGCTTGGGTAAGCCAATTTGGCTTCAGTGGAATTCTTATTTGCAATTGTGTAGATTTCACAAGCAATCACATGATGAACCTCCACTTCTTTTCCAAGCATAATGCAATGAATCATCACTGCTCTCTTGATAGTGACCTCAGAACGGTTGCTAGTGGGTAGTATGGAATGCCCAATAAGTCTAGCCAACCTCTTGCAATTGGTTTGAGATCTCCCCTCTTGAGTTGGTTTGGGACGCCCTTTGAATTGGTTATCCACTTAGTTCCAGGGAGGCATATGTCCTCTAGAACTTGATCCAACCCTTTATCTGCTCTCACCATTCTCCTATTAAAGGAATCAGGATCATCCTGCAGTTGAGGCAATTTGAAGATTTCTCTTATTTTGTCCAGATGGAAGTACATAACTTTCCCTCTGACCATGGTTCTGTAGGTATGGTAAGCAGTTCCAGTCATTCTCTGCTTATCTGTTAGCCACAGATTTGAGTAGAATTCCTGAACCATATTTCTTCCAACCTTTATCTCAGGATTGGTTAGAATTTCCCATCCTCTGTTTCGAATTTGCTCTTGGATCCCCGGATATTCATCTTCTTTCAGATCAAATTTAACTTCCGGGATCACTGACCTCAGACCCATTATTTTGTGATAATGGTCTTCATGTTCTTTGGTTAAGAACTTCTCTTGATTCCAAAGATTCTTTGGATTATTCTCTTTCTTTCTTCTTAAATTGGTTTGTTTTCCCTTAGGAGCCATGATCTTGATGAATCTTGGCTCAGTGATCACGGAAAAGCACACCAAACTTAGAGGTTTCTTGTCCTCAAGCAAAAGAAAGGAAGGAGGAGAGAGAGGAGAAGAACAAATTCGAATGGTGTGGGGGAATGGTGAGGCCGAACGTCTATATATAAGGGGGAAGAAGAGATTTCAAAAAATTGGAAGGAGATTTGAGAAGATGTGAAGAGATTTTGAGAGATTGGTGAGTTTTTTTAACAAGATTTGGGATGATTTGAGAGATTTGAAGAATGATTTTGATTTTTGAAGATTTGAAGGTGAATGATGAAAGGTTGAATGTGTTTATGTAGAAAAGTATGGGTCAAAAAGGAAAGTTGAAAAAAATTTGATTGGAAAGCAAATCTTGGTCCCCCACCTTTCTGGCATTAAACACCCAGAATGTATCCATTATGGCGTTTAACGCCCATTTGTTAGCCATGTGGGTGTTTAACGCCCAGCCAGGTGCCCTGGTTGGCGTTAAACGCTAGGATTCCCTTTATCACTGGGCGTTTTGCTAAACGCCCAGAATGCTGCACGCCTGGCATTAAACGCCCAGAATGATGCCCATTCTGGCGTTTAACGCCCAAAATGGCACCTTTACTGGCGTTAAACGCCCAGAATGGTGCCCATTCTGGCGTTTAACGCCCAAAATGCCCCTTACTGGCGTTTTTTTTCGCCAGTAAGCTCTTTTTCTCTGTTTTTTGCACCAAATCCTTCTGTAACTCTGTGAATTCCTTCATTTTTGATACTTGCCTCTGTAGAAACAAAACATATAACCTGCTAATGACTGGGTTGCCTCCTAGCAAGCGCTTCTTATTGTCTTTAGCTGGACCTTTACTGAGGATCATTCCAGCCTCAGTTTTGAGCATTCCTGCTCAATATTGCTTTCAAGATAATGCTTGATTCTCTGTCCATTAACAATGAACTATTTGTCAGAATCAATATCCTGAAGCTCAACATATCCATATGGTGATACTCCTGTAATCACATATGGACCCCTCCACCAGGACTTAAGTTTTCCTGGAAACAATCTGAGCCTAGAATTGAAGAGCAGAACCTTTTGTCCTGGCTCAAAGACTCTGGATGACAACTTCTTGTCATGCCACTTCTTTGCCTTTTCCTTATAAATTTTTGCATTTTCAAAGGCATTGAGTCTGAATTCCTTTAGCTCATTTAGTTGGAGCAATCTTTTTTCACCAGCTAACTGAGCATCCATGTTTAGGAACCTGGTTGCCCAGTAGGCTTTATGTTCCAGTTCCACAGGCAGATGACAGGCCTTCCCATACACCAGTTGGTATGGGGAGGTTCCTATAGGAGTCTTGAATGCTGTTCTGTATGCCCACAGAGCATCATCCAAACTCTTTGCCCAATCCTTTCTTCGGGCTATCACAGTCCGTTCTAGGATTCTTTTTAGCTCTCTGTTAGAGACTTCAGCTTGCGCATTTGTCTGTGGATGATACGGAGTTGCCACTTTGTGGCTAATTCCATATCTGACCATAGCAGAGTATAGCTGTCTATTGCAGAAATGAGTGCCCCCATCACTGATTAGTACTCTGGGAACACCAAACCTGCTGAAGATGTGTTTCTGGAGGAATTTCAGCACGGTCTTGGTATCATTAGTGGGTGTAGCAATTGCTTCTACCCACTTAGATACATAGTCTACTGCCACCAGAATGTAAGTGTTTGAGTATGATAGTGGGAATGGACCCATGAAGTCAATTCCCCATACATCAAACAATTCAATCTCTAATATCCCTTGTTGAGGCATGGCATATCCGTGAGGCAAGTTACCAGCTCTTTGGCACTGTCACAGTTACGCACAAACTCTCGGGCATCTTTATAGAGAGTAGGCCAGTAGAGCCACATTGGAGGACTTTAGTGGCTGTTCGCTCACTTCCAAAATGTCCTCCATACTGTGATCCATGCAGTGCCATAGGATCCTTTGTGCTTCTTCTCTGGGTACACATCTGCGGATCATTCCGTCTGCACATCTCTTAAAGAGATATGGCTCATCCCATAGGTAGTACTTGGCATCTGAAATTAATTTCTTTCTTTGCACTCTGCTGTACTCATGGGGTATGAACCTCACAGCTTTATAATTTACAATATCTGCAAACCATGGAGCTTCCTGAATGGCAAAGAGTTGCTCATCTGGGAAAGTCTCAGAGATCTCAGTAGAAGGGAGGGACGCCCCAGCTACTGGTTCTATTCGGGACAGATGATCAGCTACTTGGTTCTCTGTCCCTTTTCTGTCTCTTATTTCTATATCAAACTCTTGCAGAAGCAACACCCATCTTATAAGCCTGGGTTTTGAATCCTGCTTTGTGAGTAAGTATTTAAGAGCAGCATGGTCAGTGTACACAATCACTTTGGATCCCACTAGATAGGATCTAAACTTGTCAATGGCATAGACCACTGCAAGTAACTCTTTTTCTGTGGTTGTGTAATTCTTCTGTGCATCATTTAGAACACGGCTGGCATAATAAATGACGTGCGGAAGCTTGTTATGCCTTTGTCCCAACACTGCACCAATGGCATGGTCACTGGCATCACACATTAGTTCAAATGGCAATGTCCAGTCTGGTGCAGAGATGACTGGTGCTGTGACCAGCTTGGCTTTCAGTGTCTCAAATGCCTGCATGCACTGTGTGTCAAACACAAATGGTGTGTCAGCAGCTAGCAGATTACTCAGAGGTTTTGCAATTTTCGAAAAATCCTTTATAAACCTTCTGTAGAATCCTGCATGCCCCAGAAAGCTTCTGATTGCCTTAACATTGGCAGGTGGTGGTAATTTTTCAATTACCTCTACCTTTGCCTTATCCACCTCTATTCCCCTGCTTGAAATCTTGTGACCAAGGACAATTCCTTCAGTCACCATAAGGTGACATTTCTCCCAGTTTAAAACCAGGTTAGTCTCTTGGCACCTTTTCAGGACAAGTGCTAGGTGATTAAGACAGGAGCTGAATGAGTCTCCATATACTGAGAAGTCATCCATGAAGACTTCTAGGAATTTCTCCACCATATCAGAGAAGATGGATAACATGCATCTCTGAAAGGTTGCAGGAGCATTACACAGACCAAAAAGGCATCCTCCTGTAGGCAAACACGCCAGAAGGGCAAGTAAATGCTGTTTTCTCTTGGTCCTGAGGATCTACTGTAATTTGGTTGTAACTTGAATAGCCATCCAAAAAGCAGTAATAATCATGACCAGCTAGTCTTCTAGCATTTGGTCTATGAATGGTAAAGGAAAATGATCCTTTCTGGTGGCTGTATTGAGCCTTCTGTAGTCAATACACATTCGCCACCCTGTGACTGTCCTTGTAGGAACCAGTTCATTTTTTTCATTATGAACCACCGTCATGCCTCCTTTTTTTGGGATAACTTGGACAGGGCTCACCCAGGGGCTATCAGAAATAGGATAAATAATCCCAGCCTCTAGTAATTTAGTAACCTCTTTCTGCACCACCTCCTTCATGGCTGGATTTAGCCTCCTCTGTGGTTGGACTACAGGTTTGGCATTATCCTCCAACAAGATCTTGTGCATGCATCTGGCTGGGCTAATGCCCTTAAGATCACTTATGGACCACCCAAGAGCTGTCTTGTGTGTCCTTAGCACTTGAATCAGTGCTTCCTCTTCCTGTGGATTTAAAGCAGAGCTTACAATCACTGGAAAAGTGTCACCCTCTCCCAGAAATGCATACGTTAGGGATGGTGGTAGTGGTTTGAGTTCAGGTTTGGGAGGCTTATCTTCCTCCTGAGGAATTTTTGAAAATTCCTTTGTTTCCTCTGACTCTTCTTGATCAGGCTGAGCATCTTTGAAGATGTCCTCAAGCTCTGATTCTAGACTTTCAGTCATATTGATCTCTTCCACCAGAGAGTCAATAATGTCACCGTCCATGCAGTCATTTGGTGTGTCTGGATGCTGCACAGCTTTTACAGCATTCAACTTGAACTCATCCTCATTGACTCTCAGGGTTACTTCCCCTTTTTGTACATCAATGAGAGTTCGTCCAGTTGCTAGGAAAGGTCTTCCTAGAATGAGAGTTGCACTCTTGTGCTCCTCCATTTCCAGCACCACAAAGTCAGTTGGAAAGGCGAATGGCCCAACCTTGACAATCATGTCCTCTATTATGCCTGATGGATATTTAATGGAGCCATCAGCAAGTTGGAGGCATATCCTGGTTGGCTTGACTTCTTCAGTCAACCCAAGCTTTCTGATAGTGGATGCAGGTATTAGATTGATACTTGCTCCAAGGTCACACAGGGCTGTCTTGGTGCAAGCACCTTCTAATGTCATGGTATCATAAAGCTTCCTGGATCTTGAAGCTTTTCTAGTAAGCTTTTTAAAATGACTGCACTGCATTCTTCAGTGAGAAATACTTTTTCAGTTTCTCTCCAATCCTTCTTATGACTTAAGATTTCTTTCATGAACTTAGCATAAGAAGGTATTTGCTCAAGTGCCTCTGCAAACGGAATCTTTATTTCAAGAGTCCTTAGATAGTCTGCAAAGCGGGCAAATTGCTTATCCTGTTCCGCTTGGCGGAGTTTCTGAGGATAAGGCATCTTGGCTTTATATTCTTCAACCTTAGATGCTGCAGGTTTATTCCTTACAGAAGTGGTTGAAGAAGCCTCTTTAGAGGGATTACTGTCAGCACTCTCAGGTGTCTGATCCTCCCTTGGCATCTGAACGCCAGAATTGGGTGAAGATTGGGCGTTTAACGCCAACTTCTCTCCCTTCTCTGGCGTTTGAACGCCAGAACTGGGCAGGGAATGGGCGTTTAACGCCAGCTTTCCCCCTTTTCTGGCGTTTGAATGCCAAAAGTGTTCCTTTCTGGGCTCTTACTGTCCTTAGAGGGATTTTGAACAGTGGTTTGGTTATCCTCTGTCAATTGTTCCTTATTTGGCTTTTTGCTCTTTTGAGCAGTGTTATTCAATGTCTTCCCACTCCTCAATTGAACTGCTTGACATTCTTCTGTTATCTGTTTAGATATTTGCTGTTTTGCTTGATTCAACTGCAGTTCTATATTCTTGTTAGCAACTTTAGTTTCATGGAGCATCTCTTTAAATTCTGCTAACTGTTCTGTCATCAGGAGCAATTATTGATTAAGCTCGATCATCTGTTCTTGAGGATTGGGATCAGTGGCTACTGCCATGACTTCCTCTTTTGGGGAGAACTCATTGCTAGAGTACAAATATTGATTTCTAGCAACAGTGTCTATAAGCTCTTGAGCCTCCTCAATTGTCTTCCTCATGTGTATAGATCCACCAGCTGAGTGGTCTAAAGACATCTGAGCTTTTTCTGTAAGCCTATAGTAGAAGATGTCTAACTGTACCCACTCTGAAAACATTTCAGAGGGGCATTTTCTTAGCATACCTCTATACCTCTCCCAGGCATTATAAAGGGATTCATTATCCTCTTGTTTAAAGCCTTGGATGTCCAGCCTTAACTGTGTCATCCTCTTTGGAGGGTAAAAGTGATTCAGGAATTTGTCTGATAACTGTTTCCATGTCTTTATGCTTGCTATAGGTTGGTTATTTAACCACCTCTTAGCTTGATCTTTTACAGCAAATGGAAACAGTAATAGTCTGTAGACATCCTGATCCACCTCTTTATCACGTACTATGTCAGCAATTTGTAAGAATTGTGCCAGAAACTCAGTAGGCTCTTCCTGAGGAAGACCGGAATACTGGCAATTTTGCTGCACTATGATAGTGAGTTGAGGGTTTAGCTCAAAGCTGCTTGCTTTGATGGGAGGTGTACAGATACGACTCCCATATGCAGCTGTAATGGGGTTAGCATATGACCCCAGAGTCCTTCTGGACTGATCAATCCCACTTAGGTCCATAATGGATAAAGGGAAATGATATGGATTGCAAATAGATAAAAATATATATTTTTTTTGAATTAACCGAAAAATAAAATAAAAACAAAAGGAAAATAAAACAAAATTCGAAAATTAAAAGAAAATAAGATCAAAGCAAATTGAAAACTGAATCAATTAGTTAATTAAAAAGATTTTGAGATTAGCAATTAGAAAGATATGATTGAAAAATTTTTATGAAAAAGATTTGATTTTTGAAATGAGGAAAGAGAAAAACAACAAAATGACACCAAACTTAAAATTTTTAGAAAATCAAACACAAATTTTCGAAAATTTTAAAGGAAAAACACAAAGAGGACACCAAACATAGAATTTTTACGGATCAAAAAGGGACTAAAGACATGCAAATTCGAAAATTAGAAGAAAAACAAAAGCATGCAATTGACACCAAACTTAAATTATGAAACTAGACTCAACTAAAAGACTCTAAACCGACGAAAACAAAACAGTCCTAATCTAAGCAACAAGATAAGCCGTCAGTTGTCCAAACTCGAACAATCCCCGGCAACGGCGCCAAAAACTTGGTGCACGAAATTGCAATCACACTTTGCAATCCCGCACAACTAACCAGCAAGTGCACTGGGTCGTCCAAGTAATACCTTACGTGAGTAAGGGTCGATCCCACGGAGATTGTCGGCTTGAAGCAAACTATGGTTATCTTGTAAATCTTATTCAGGATATCAATAATTATCAAGGTTGATTGTGAAAAGTAAAAGAACATAAAATAAGTACTTGTTCTGCAGTAATGGGGAACACGTTGAGGTTTTGGAGATGCTTCATCTTCTGAATCTCTGCTTTCCTACTGTCTTCTTCTTCAAGCACGCAAG
Organism: Arachis hypogaea; assembly: GCF_003086295.3. NCBI lineage: Eukaryota > Viridiplantae > Streptophyta > Magnoliopsida > Fabales > Fabaceae > Arachis > Arachis hypogaea. The sequence continues at coordinate 49,585,209 of NC_092045.1, forward strand.
GCTCCTTCCATGGCAAGCTGTATGCAAGGGTTTCACCGTTGTCAGTGGCTACCTCCCATCCTCTCAGTGGAAATGTTCAACGCACCCTGTCACGGCACGGCTATCCATCTGTCGGTTCTCAATCAGGCCGGAATAGAATCCAGTGATTCTTTTGCGTCTGTCACTAACGCCCCACCCTCAGGAGTTTGAAGCTCGTCACAGTCATTCAATCATTGAATCCTACTCAGAATACCACAGACAAGGTTTAGACCTTCCGGATTCTCTTGAATGCCGCCATCAGTTCTAGCTTATACCACGAAGATTCTGATTAAAGAATCCAAGAGATATCTACTTAATCTAAGGTAGAACGGAGGTGGTTGTCAGTCACACGTTCATAGTTGAGAATGATGATGAGTGTCACGGATCATCACATTCATCCAGTTTAAGAACAAGTAATATCTTAGAATGGAAGCAAGCATAATTGAATGAAAAACAGTAGTAATTGCATTAATCCATCAAGACACAGCAGAGCTCCTCACCCCAACCATGGGGTTTAACGACTCATGCCGTAGGAAGTACACAAAGAAACGTGTAAAGTGTCATGAGGTACAGATACAATGTCAAAAGATCCTATTAATAGTGAACTAGTAACCTAGGGTATACATAAATGAGTAAATGACATAAAAATCCACTTCTGGGTCCACTTAGTGTGTGCTTGGGCTGAGCATTGAAGCTTTCATTTGTAGAGACTTTTTCTGGAGTTAGCGCCAGCTTTCATGCCAGTTTGGGCGTTTAACTCCAGGTTTTATGCCATTTCCAGCGTTAAACGCTGGAAATTCTGAGGCTGATTTGCCACGCCGGTTTGGGCCATCAAATCTCGGGCAAAGTATAAACTATTATATATTGCTAAAAAGCCCAGGATGTCTACTTTCCAACGCCGCTGAGAGCACGCCAATTGGGCTTTTGTAGCTCCATAAAATCCACTTCGAGTGCAGGGAGGTTAGAATCCAACAGCATCTGCAGTCCTTTTCAGTCTCTGAATCAGATTTTTGCTCAGGACCCTCAATTTCAGCCAGAAATACCTGAAATCACAGAAAAATACACAAACTCATAGTAAGTCCAGAAAAGTGAATTTAACTAAAAACTAATAAAAATATACTAAAACTAACTAAAATATACTAAAAACATACTAAAAACAATGCCAAAAGCGTATAAATTATCCGCTCATCACACAGACACATGACTGGGTGAACCTTTTCAGATTATGACTCAGCTTTGCTAAGTTCCCAGTTAGAGTGTCCAGAGCTCTTAAGCACACTCTGTTTTCTTTGGATTATGAATTTAACCACTTAATCTCAAACTTTTCACTTGGACCTGCATGCCATAAGCACATGGTTAGGGACAGCTTGATTTAGCCGCTTAGGCCTGGATTTTATTTCCTTGAAGCTCCTATCCATTGATGCTCAAAGCCTTGGATCCTTTTTACCCTTGCCTTTTGGTTTTAAGGGCTATTGGCTTTTTCTGCTTGCTTTTTCTTTTTTTTTCGCCACTTTTTTTTCGCAAGCTTTGTTCTTCACTGCTTTTTCTTGCTTCAAGAATCAATTTTATAATTTTTCAGATCATCAATAACATTTCTCTTGTTCATCATTCTTTCAAGAGCCAACAATTTTAACATTCATAAACAACAAGATCAAAAATATGCACTGTTCAACATTCATTCAGAAAGCAGAAAGTATTGTCACCACATCAATATAATTAAATTAATTTCAAGGATAAATTCGAAACTCATGTACTTCTTGTTCTTTAGAATTAGAAACATTTTTCATTTAACAGAGGTGAAGGATTCATGGAATTATTCATAGCCTTAAGACATAGTTACTAAATACTAATGATCATGTAATAAAGGCACAAACATAGACAAACATATAGCATAAAAACCGAAAAACAGAGAATTAGGAACAAGGAATGAGTCCACCTTAGTGATGGTGGCGCCTTCTCCTTGAAGGGCCAATGATGTCCTTGAGCTCTTCTATGTCTCTTCCTTGCCTCTGTTGCTCCTCCCTCATTGCTCTTTGATATTCTCTAATCTCATGGAGAATGATGGAGTGCTCTTGGTGTTCCACCCTTAGTTGGTCCATGTTATAACTCAAGTCTTCTAGAGAAGTGTTGAATTGTTCTCAATAGTTATTGGGAGGAAAGTGCATCCATTGAGGCATCTCAAGGATTTCTTGATGATGAGCTTCTTCATGTGTCTCTTGAGATCCATGAATGGGCTCTCTTGTTTGCTCCATCCTCTTCTTAGTGATGGGCTTATCCTCTTCAATGAGAATGTCTTCTTCTATGATAACTCCAACTGAGTAGCATAGATGGCAAATAAGATGAGGAAAAGCTAGCCTTGCCATGGTGGAGGACTTTTCAGCTATTTTGTTGAATTCAAGATAGATGACTTCATGAACTTCTACTTCTGCTCCAATCATGATGCTATGCATCATGATGGCTCGATCCACAGTAACTTTGGATCGGTTGCTAGTGGGGATGATGGAGCGTTGGATGAATTCCAACCATCCTCTAGCCACAGGCTTTAGGTCTAGTCTTCTTAATTGAACTGGCTTGCCTTTTGAGTCTCTTTTCCATTGAGCTCCTTCCACACATATGTCCATAAGGACTTGGTCCAACCTTTGATCAAAGTTGACCCTTCTAGTGTAGGGGCGTGCATCTTCTTGCATCATAGGCAAGTTGAATGCTAACCTCACATTTTTTGGACTGAAATCTAAGTATTTCCCCCAAACCATTGTAAGATAATTCTTTGGATTTGGGTTCATACTTTGATCATGGTTCCTAGTGATCCATGCATTGGCATAGAACTCTTGAACCATTAGGATTCTGACTTATTGAATGGGGTTGGTCAGAACTTCCCAACCTCTTTTTTGGATTACTCATTTTTCTTGAGCTTGAAAAGGACCTCGGGGATCACCTTCTTCTTGGCCATAACTTCATAAAAGTGGTCTTGATGGGCTTTTGAGATGAATCTCTCCATCTCCCATGACTCGGAGGTGAAAGCTTTTGACTTCCCTTTCCCTTTTCTAGAGGTTTCTCTAGCATTAGGTGCCATCAATGGTTATAGAAAAACAAAAAAACTATGCTTTTACCACACCAAACTTAGAATATTGCTCGTCCTCGAGCAAAAGAAGAAAGAATAGAAGAAGAAGAAAATATGTAGGAAAGGGAGAGAGATGTGTATTCGGCCAAGGGGGAGAAGAGAGGGTTGTGTTGTATGAAAATGAAGAAGGATGGAGGGGTTTATATAGTGAAGGGAGAGGGAGTTGGTTCGGCCATTTAGGGTGGGTTTGGGTGGGAAAGAGATTTTGAATTATGAAGGTAAGTGGGGTTTATAGGGAAGACTGGATGGATGTGAGTGGTGAAGAGGTAATGGGATGAGAGATTGAGGTGATTGGTGAAGGGTTTTGGGGAAGAGTGTTTATTGGATTGTGTGAAAAAGAGAGAGAGGGTGAGTTGAGGTAGGTAGGGATCCTGTGGGGTCCACAGATCCTGAGATGATCCTGTGTGGTCCACAAATCCTGAGGTGTCAAGGATTTACATTCCTGCACCAATGAGGCATGTAAAATGCCCTCTGCATGCAATCCTGGCGTTTAATGCCAGATTGATGCTTGTTTCTGGCGTTAAATTCCAGTTCTATGCTTGTTTTGGGCGTTCAACGCCAGTCTGCAATATGTTTCTGGCGTTGAATGCCAGCTTTCCTCAGTGTGCAATCCTGGCATTTAAACGTCAGATTGCTGCATGTTTCTGGCATCAACGCCAATATGCTATGTTCTGGCGTTGAACGCCAGCCATATGCTCCTTACTGGCGTTAAACGCCAGTAAGCCCTTCTTCCAGGGTGTGCTATTTCTTCTACTATTTTTTATTCTATTTTTAATTTTAGTATTTGTTTTGTGACTCCACATGACCATGAACCTAATAAAACATAAGAGAACAATAAAAATAAAAATAGAATTAGATAAATAAAAATTGGGTTGCCTCCCAATAAGCACTTCTTTAATGTCACTAGCTTGACAGTGGGCTCTCATGGAGCCTCACAGGTGATCAGGTCAATGTTATGGACTCCCAACACCAAACTTAGAGTTTAAATGTGGGGGTTTAACACCAAACTTAGAGTTTGGTTGTGTCCTCCCAACACCAAACTTAGAGTTTGATTGTAGGGGTTTTGTTTTTCTCTGTATTGAGAGAATCTTTTCATGCTTCCTCTCCATGGTTGCAGAGGAATATCGTTGAGCTTTAAACACAAGGTAGTCCCCATTCAATTGAAGGACTAGCTCTCCTCTGTCAACATCAATTGCAGCTCCTGCTGTGGCTAGGAAGGGTCTTCCAAGGATGATGCATTCATCCTCCTCCTTCCTAGTGTCTAAGATTATGAAATCAGTAGGGATGTAGAGGCCTTCAACCTTCACTAACACGTCCTATACTAATCCATAAGCTTGTCTTTGTGATCCGCCTGCCATCTCTAATGAGAATGTGGCAGGCTGTACCTCAATGATCCCCAGCTTCTCCATTACAGAGAGTGCATAAGATTTATGCCTGACCCTAGGTCACACAGAGCCTTCTCAAAGGTCATGTTGCCTATGGTACAAGGTATTAAGAATTTTCTAGGATCTTGTTTCTTTTGAGGTAACGTTTGCTGAACCCATGTATCTAGTTCACTAATGAGCAACGGAGGTTCACCTTCCCAAGTATCATTACCAAATAACTTGGCATTTAGTTTCATGATGGCTCATAGATATTGAGCAACTTGCTCTCCAGTTACATCTTCATCCTCTTCAGAGGAAGAATAGTCTTCAGAGCTCAAGAATGGTAGAAGGAGGTTTAATGGGATCTATATGGTCTCTATATGACCTTCAGATTCCTTTGGGTCCTCAATAGGGAACTCCTTCTTGCTTGAGAGACATCCCATGAGGTCTTCCTCATTGGGATTCACGTCCTCTCCTTCCTCTCTAGGTTCGGCCATGTTGATTATGTCAATGGCCTTGCACTCTCTTTTTGGATTCTCTTCAGTAGTACTTGGGAGAGTACTATGAGGAGTTCCAGTGACTTTCTCACTCAGCTGGCCCACTTGTGCCTCCAAATTTCTGATGGAGGACCTTGTTTTACTCATGAAACTTAAAGTGGCCTTAGACAGATCAAAGATTGTGTTTGCTAAGTTAGAGGTGCTCTACTCAAAATTCTCTGTCTGTTGCTGAGAAGATGATGGAAAAGGCTTGCTATTGCTGAGCCTATTTCTTCCACCATTATTAAAGCCTTGTTGAGGCTTTTGTTGATCCTTCCATGAGAAATTTGGATGATTTCTTCATGAAGAATTATAGGTGTTTCCATAAGGTTCACCCATGTAATTTACCTCTGCTATTGTAGAGTTTTCAGGATCATAAGCTTCTTCTTCAGAAGATGCCTCTTTAGTACTGTTGGATGCATTTTGTCATCCATTCAGACTTTGAGAAATCATGTTGACTTGTTGAGTTAACATTTTGTTCTGAGCCAATATGGCATTCAGAGCATCAATTTCAAGAACTCCCTTTCTCTGAGGCGTCCCATTATTCACAGATTCCTCTCAGAAGTGTACATGAACTGGTTATTTGCAACCATGTCAATGAGTTCTTGAGTTTCTGCAGGCATTTTCTTTAGGTGAATGGATCCACCTACATAATGGTCTAGTGACATCTTAGAGAACTCAGATAGACCATAATAGAATATATCCAAAATGGTCCATTCTGAAAGCATGTCAGAAGGACACCTTTTGGTCATCTGTTTGTGTCTTTCCCAAGCTTCATAGAAGGATTCACCTTCTTTTTGTTTGAAGGTCTGAACATCCACTCTAAGCTTGCTCAACTTTTGAGGAGGAAAGAACTTAGCCAAGAAGGCTGTGACCAGCTTATCCCAGGAGTCCAGGCTATCTTTAGGTTATGAGTCCGACCATGTTCTAGCTCTGTCTCTTACAGTAAAAGGGAAAAGCATGAGCCTGTAGACTTCAGGATCTACTCCATTAGTCTTAACAGTCTCACAGATCTGCAAGAACTCAGTTAAAGACTGATAGGGATCTTCTGATGGAAGTCCATGGAACTTGCAGTTCTGTTGCGTTAGAGTAACTAGTTGAGGTTTCAGCTCAAAATTGTTTGCTCTAATGGCAGGGATTGAGATGCTTCTTCCATCAAACTTGGAAGTAGGTGTAGTATAGTCACCAAGTATCCTCCTTGAATTATTGTTGTTGGGTTCGGCTGCCATATCCTTTTCTTGTTCAAAAATTTCAGTAAGGTTGTCTCTGGATTGTTGTATTTTAGCTTCTCTCAGTTTCCTTTTCAGAGTCCTTTCAGGTTCAGGATCAGCTTCAACAAGAATGCCTTTTTCCTTATTCCTGCTCATATGAAAAAGAAGAGAACAGAAAAGGAAGAGGAATCCTCTATGTCACAGTATAGAAATTCCTTTACGTTAGTAGAAGAAAGGAATAGAAGAAGGAAAAGAGTTAAGAATCCAAACACAACGGAGAAGATAGGTTCGAATTCTTAAGATGAAGAGAAGTGTTAGTAAATAAATAAATAAATAGAAGAAGATGAGAGGGAGAAAATTTTGAAAATTAATTTTAAAAAAGGGTTAGTGATTTTCGAAAATTAAGAGAAGAATTAAAATTAAAATTAAAATTTGAAACAATTAGTTAATTAAGAAAGTTTTGAAAAAGAGGGAGGAATTTTCGAAAATTAGAGAGGAAAGTAGTTAGGTGGTTTTGAAAAAGATAAGAAACAAACAAAAAATCAATTAGTTAGTTGAAAAAGATTTGAAAATCAATTTTGAAAAGATAAGAAGTTAGAAAAGATATTTTGAAATCACACTTTTGAAAAAGATATGATTTGAGAAAGATATTTTGAAAAAGATTTGATTTTTAAAATGAAAATTGATTACTTGACTAACAAGAAACTAAAAGATATGACTCTAGAATTTAAAGATTGAACCTTTCTTAACAAGAAAGTAACAAACTTCAAATTTTTGAATCAATCACATTAATTGTTAGTAAAGTTTTCGAAATTTTGAAATAAAGATAAGAAAAAGATTTTGAAAATAAATTCTAAAATTTTCGAAAATAATAAAAAAATGAAAAAGATTTGATTTTTGAAAAAGATTTTGAAAAGATAGGATTTTTAAAATTAAAAATTTGACTTGACTTATAAGAAATAGCTAAGTTTTAAAAATTTTTGACTAAGTCAACAAAAATTTTCGAAATTTATGAGCAAAATAAGAAGATATTTTTTTGATTTTTGAATTTTTAATGATGAGAGAGACAAACACAAAAATGACTCACAACATAAAAATTATGAATCAAAACACATGATGCATGCAAGAACACTATGAATGTCAAGATGAACACCAAGAACACTTTGAAGATCAAGTTGAACATCAAGACTTATTTTTGAAAAATTTTCAAAAAAAAGAAAAACATGCAAGACACCAAACTTAGAAATTTTTCATGATTAGACACTAAGAATTCAAAAATGCATATGAGAAACAACAAAAAACACAAAACAAGAAAATATCAACATCGAACAAGAAGACTTACCAAGAACAACTTGAAGATCATGAAGAACACATGCATGAATTTTTGAAAAAAAGAATGCATAAATTTTAAAAACATGCAATTGACACCAAACTTAAAATTTGACTCTAGACTCAAACAAGAAACACAAATTATTTTTTTATTTTATGATTTTAGGATTTTTTTTTTGAAAAATGCAACAAAGAAAAAAATTTTGAAAAATATTTGAAAACTATTTGAAAAGAAAATTACCTAATCTGAGCAACAAGATGAACCGTCAGCTGTCCAAACTCGAACAATCCCTGGCAACGGTGCCAAAAACTTGGTGCACGAAATTGTGATCATCAACAATAGCTCCAATGACTTGGTGTTCTCAAACGTGAATCACACTTTGTCACAACTCCGCACAACTAACCAGCAAGTGCACTGGGTCATCCAAGTAATACCTTACGTGAGTAAGGGTCGATCCCACGGAGATTGTTGGTATGAAGCAAGCTATGGTCATCTTGTAAATCTCAGTTAGGTGGATTCAAATGGTTATAATGGTTTTCAAAATTAATAATAAATAAAGCATAAAATAAATATAGAAATACTTATGTAAATCATTGGCGGGAATTTCAGATAAGTGTATGGAGATGCTTTGTCCCTGTTGAATCTTTGCAACATACTGCTTTCTTACTTTCAATCCTTCATACTCCTTTCCATGGCAAGCTGTATGTAGGGCATCACCGTTGTCAATGGCTACATTCCATCCTCTCAGTGAAAATGGTCTAAATGCTCTATCACAACACGGCTAATCATCTGTTGGTTCTCGATCATGTCGGACTAGAATCTATTGATTCTTTTGCGTTTGTCATCACGCCCAACAATCGCGAGTTTGAAGCTCGTCACAGTCATTCAATCCCTAAATCCTACTCGGAATACCACAGACAAGGTTTAGACTTTCCGAATTCTCAAGAATGGCTGCCAATAATTCTAGCTTATACCACGAAGATTCTGATTAAGGAATCCAAGAGATACACCCTCGTTCTAAGGTAGAATGGAAGTGGTTGTCAGTCACGCGTTCATAGTTGAGAATTATGATAGTAGTAATTGCATTAAAACTTGAGGTACGGCAGAGCTCCACACCTTAATCTATGGTGTGTAGAAACTCCACTGTTGAAAATACATAAGTGATCAAGGTTCAGGCATGGCCGAATGGCCAGCCCCCAAAGTCTAAGAACTAAACGTCCAAAGATGGATGCTAAGATAAAAGACGAAAACCAAGATGTCTAATACAATAGTAAAATGTCCTATTTATACTAGACTAGCTACTAGGGTTTACAGAAAAAAGTAATTAATGCAAAAATCCACTTCCGGGGCCCACTTGGTGTGTGCTTAGGATGAGCTTGAGCTTTACACGTGCAGAGGCTTCTCTTGAAGTTAAATGCCAGGTTGTAACGTGTTTTTGGCGTTTAACTCTGGTTTATGACGTGTTTCTGGCGTTTGACACCAGAATGCAGCATGGAACTAGCGTTGAATGCCAGTTTGCGTCATCTAAGCTCGAATAAAGTATAGACTATTATATATTGCTGGAAAGCTCTAGATGTCTACTTTCCAAACCAGGTAAAAGCGCGCCATTTGGAGTTCTATAGCTCCAGAAAATCTATTTCGAGTGCAGGGAGGTCAGAATCCAATAGCATCAGCAGTCCTTTGTCAGCCTTCTATCAGAGTTTTGCTCAGGTCCCTCAATTTCAGCCAGAAAATACCTGAAATTATAGAAAAACACACAAACTCATAGTAAAGTCCAGAAATGTGAATTTTGCATAAAAACTAATGAAAACATCCCTAAAAGTAGCTAGATCCTACTAGAAACTACCTAAAAACAATGCCAAAAAGCGTATAAATTATCCGCTCATCAACATTCTATCTTAGAAACTTCAAGGCTTAGAGTTCACCTACAAAGAACAATGAATCAGAATCATTATGCTAGATAAGTCCTTTTGATTAGGATGAATTTGCACCTTCAAATAATGACTTAACTCTTGATCAATCATTTCAATTCTTTTGGTTTCCCTACTCTCAAATTCTTCTTTTACTTGAGGACAAACAACATTTTAAGTTTGGTGTTGTGATGCATGTGCATCTTAGTTAGTTTAGCTAGCTATTTTAGTTAGTTTATAGTTTATTTGTATGCGTTATAGCAAATAAACAAGTCACTTCATGGATTATATTTGTATATAGTAGATCATTAAAGATGAATTGAATTTATGATTGTTTCATGAATATACAAGTCAAGTTTGATGCAATAGGGGATACTAAGTGAATTTGTAATCATGAGAATTATTATTGCACTTAGTATATTAGTTTATCCTGTCTTAATTTAAGGAATGATCAAACTTTGATGCATCCTGTTTAACAATTGATAGGAAATCAATGCAAGAAGTTGTGGTGAGCATGCATGAGTGGACATGGAACAAATGAAGAAGGAATGCATAAGGATGGGCATTGATAATGCCCAAGAAAGAATGCCCTATGGAGGGTGCTGGTGATGAAAGAGCCGGCGTTAGTAATGCCCAAGAAGGAAGCGCCCCCTTGGAGGGCGTTGGCGATGAAAGGGGTGGCATTGGTAACACCTTGGAAGGAAGCACGCCCTTTGGATGGTGCTGGTGATGGACCAAGAGACCCCCTGGGAGCTACACATGGACGTTGGTAACGCTAGGTAATGAAGCACCCCCTTGAGCGGGCGCTGGTAATGATATTGGACCATGTGAAGCTCTACACTTGGGCGTTGTTAACACCGAGAAAAGAAGCACCATCTTGAAGCAATGCCAGAGGAACAAGAGCTATCCCAGCAGCATGAAAGGTTAGCGTATTCAACACCAAAGAACAAGGGAGCCTAGTTGAAACAACGCCCCAAGTCACCCCAGTCGTTAATCAACATGGCATTGGTAACGCCAGGCATAAAAGGTGCCACTTCAAAATGGCACTGGTAATGAAGCAATGAAGCACCAAAGAAGCAATGCATGCCAAGGTATTGCTAATGCCACCATAAGAAGTGCCAGGATCAAAGGGCATTACAAAAGGAATAAGTGAAGCTAAAACAATGCGTTGTTAATGCCCATTGATGAAGAGGCCGAGTATGATAATGCCATTTCACCGCAAGTTGATCATGGGAGTGCATAGTTGGTGTTGCCAACACCAAGTGAAGAAGACGCTCTCTCAAAGTAATTCCTGAGATAGTTGGGAGTGCAAATTTCGGCGTTCGCGCATACACATTGTCTGCACGTACGCATGAATCGGCATTCGCGCGTATGCATCTTCCGTGCATACGCATGACAACAAAATTTGCGCGTATGTATGGCATGAGCATATGCGTGACAACGTTAGTAACGCCCATCTAGAAGGCACACGTTTCGAGCACCGTCTGCAAAGCAAATCCTCACTTGGACTCTTGGCATTGGTAACACCATAATTAAAGGGCGCTAGCTTCAAATAACGCTCAATTGAAAAGAGTACCTCATATTCAAGCCCAGTTAAACCCAAAAGGCCAATAAGATCCAACTCGGCAGCAAACTTCAAGGAAAAAGAAATGAAAATTGATGTAATGATTTGAATAGAGGGGGGAGAAGAAGTAGTATAAATAGGGGCAATTAGAACTTCTGAGGGACTTCTTCTTTTGGCTTTTAGTTTTAATCTTCATTTTCAGAATTTTGTACTTTTTGTCACGAATCACTAAACCTTCTTCCACATTAGTTAGAGGAGCTCTGTTGAATTGAAATGGATTGATGTTCATCTTCTTCTCTTCTTGATTCTATCTTTGTTTATCTAAGAGAGAGTTTCTGATCTTGACATATCCAATTCTATCGGAAGAGGAATTAGATCTATTAGAATTCTATGTGAGCCTTAGAAAAGGGATCATAGTGATTCAGTTTGAAACTCTTCTCTCACAATGATTTTGATTTTGATTCAGAACCTGATATGTGACATGTAATCAATCTGAATTGGGATCTTAAGAGTTGTATGGCTTGGGATTAAAATTCATATTTGACCTCTTTTCATGAGAATTGGATCAAAGAATTAGCATTTATTCATGTTTAGAGAAACTGAATTGTCAAAGAATTAGAACTTAGTTACTTATGATCCGCCAGAGATTTAACATTGCATGAATGAGAGGAAAGAGTAGTTTATTGATTCAGGAAGACTTGACATCTCCAATTCTTAATGATTTAGATTCATAACACTTCCTTACTTGTTTTAGCTTTCCTTCTGTTACAAGTCATTGATTCAATTATTTCTAGTTTCTTTAATTCCAGTTTCCTTTACTAGCTGTTCAATTGAATTTTGGCAAATTCTTAGTTGTTACTTTCCAGTTCTAAATTTCTTGCAATTTAAGATTCTGCTCTTACATTACAGCAATTTATTCTCTTTCCATTTACTCTTCCGCATTTACCTTATTACATTTTAAATTATCAGTCATTTACTTTCTCGCTCTTTAATTTCAGTCATTTACTTCGCTGTCAAGTTATCTAAAATTTGATCAAACTTCATCAAATTGATTGTTTAACTAGAGTAGCCGATTGATTAAAGTTGATTGATCTATCAATCCTCGTGGGATCGATCTCACTCATAGTAAGTTATTACTTGATTACAACCCGGTGCACTTGCCGATGAATTTTGTTTGTCAAATCTGAATCAGCAATATGCTAATGAAGTTGCTCCCTTACAGAAACCATTTCGAAGGATTCAGCATAGTTTTGAATATGAAATAGTTTACACTTTTCTTCGATGACCAATAAAATCTAAGATTATAAAAGTAACATATTTACTTGATTGAACTTGAACCATTAAAATAAATTCGATTATGTTCGACTTCATTAAAGGGTTTCTAACTTTTAGTTCATTTCATCAAAGAGGATAAACCCTAAACTGAATGAATCTTCAAGACTTCAAGTTGATATTCAATAATTTCTTACTTAAATTTTACTTTTTGTCAAAATTGATTTTAAATGAATTGCCAAACATAGATCACCTTACATCAAAATTCATTCCAATTAAATCAATTTTACCAAAACCAGCACTAAATACCAAAAACTACAGATTAAGAGAGCATAGAAATTTACTAACATGGTAATACACCGGTGTTTCATGAATTTGAGGTTTTCTAGCAGAACAACAACCTCCTATTTTTCCAGCAGTTTGCTTCGGTTATTTAGTCCAACTGGCCAACGATACTCTCATCTTCTTCTAATAATTGGAATTTAGAGAGAATTATATACCATCAAACTCTATGCATCCATTTCTGCAACCACAAATAAGATAAGAGGGTCAATTGGCCATTTTCACATTAGAAATGAACTTCAACAAGCCATGACATGAATTGAAGCTAGAAAATTATGTAAGATAACATAAAATGATCAAATTCAATTAATTATAAAGTTATGATAACCAAGACCTTCAATTCAGATTTCAAAAGCAAAATTACATCATAACAAGTTACATATGGTCTTAAAGAGCATGATTAAAGATATTATTCAATAGATGCAAAAGGAAAAAAAAGCTTATAGCTTCATGCCTATACTTCAGCTTCAACCAAATTCATCAACCCAATTATATAATACTATAATTAGCATAAAAAGTATAACTTTTTTCACATAACAAACAACCTATTTAGATATTTGATTTGAAGATAAATGATAATGAAGAGAAGATCCCTCGGGTGCATAAGAACAATTGAATAGCAGTAAACATATGGTAATGATCCCCACAACTACAACTATATCGTTCACCAATAATAGGAATAGTAGCTCCTATCATTTGCCTCCTCATTATCCTCACCAATAAATAGGAATAGTAGGTCCTGATAAAATTGCAAATTTACATCAATTCACCCACCAAAGAATAGTTCAGTTTAGTTGACATATAGAATATATTTTTTAGTGGATCTCAAAACAACTAAGAAAAATGTGATAAACCAAATATGGTAAAACACAAGACTTGGTAAAAGAAATGCATACCTTCTAGCCAACCAAAGTAGGACTGATATGGGACCTCTCCTAAGAAATTTATTTGGAGAACCACGAACCTGTCTACCAGCTTCTCTGCTCTTAATTCTCTAGGGTAAGACTAAGCCAGACATGGAAAATGCCCATCTATTGATGGATTGTAACCCAGTGGTAGGGATAAGGTAGCAGTCAGTTAAACCCCATCTTTTCTTTGATACCTGATTATCTCTTTCTACAATGATTCAAGCTGAGGATATGGATGAGGAAAACAATCATCATCATCAATATATGTTAATTATAAAATACACAGAATTGAAATTGCAAAAGTATAAAACCTTGAAGAGCAGGGAGAGTCATGGCACCGAGGAGGATTCTCCATGATAATTGTGTCAACTTGGGAGTATAAGAGCATGGAGAGTCATGGCGTCGAGGAGGTGTCTGAAATGAATTCACGAGAATTCGGTGGATTGAGAAGAAACAACGAGAATCGCAAGAATTTGGATAAAATCGAGAAATCAAGTAGAGACATGGAGGTACTTGGTGCAGAACAGAAAAGAGGAAGAAATGGCTAGTCTTCCATGATGGTGGTCTTCTATGACTGTGATGGTAGTTTTTTTTTTTTTGGGAAGTTCTTCCAGGAGTTAAAAAGAGGGTTATCAAATTTGAATTTTTGTTGGACAAATTTAAAATATTAAAATTTGTTATCTTTTAGTATAAATTTTATTTATATATTTTAATAAATTATTTATAGATTAAATATAAATTATTAAATCTATTTTTAATTTAATCTAATGCTTTAAAGTGTATGGTGCATCGGATAAACTCAAAAGAGTTAGACTGATTTTAGACTAACGCCTTTTTCTCTCTCCAATTTTATCTTGTACTAAATTTATTATAATTTTTAAAGTTTTTGATTTTTTCATTTTTACTGTTTATACTCACATAAGTATTACTTTCTTTTTATGTATTTTCACTAATCATTGATGTATAAGTCTGGTTTGCTTTAAATAAAAAAAAATAAATACTGTTCATTTATGCCTAGGCATCTTATGCTAGTTTCACAAGCCTTTTCATTAGTTTTCATTTGGTTTCATGCACTTTCTTAGTCAATAAGTAAGCATTTGGATGAGAATTGTATGCATGACTTGATTCAATCAAACATTGATAATTATGTTCATTTTCATGAGATTTATGCAAGAATTACCTAATGCAATGAATGATGCAGTATCTTGTGATTATGACGACACTTTGATGCATTTAGTTTGGTTGATGATAGGTGAGGAGAAGCAAGAGAAGGGCAGAGAAGAAGCACAAGAAGCAACGTTGGTGGCAAAAGTTGTCTCACCACCGTTGCCACAAACGTTGGCTCAAGGAAAGAAAGCAAGGTTGGTGGCCAAAGTTGGCTCACCAACGTTGCCACAAATGTTGTAAAGGAGAAAGCAAGCAATGTTGGTGGCCAAAGTTGGCTCACCAACGTTGCCACAAACGTTGGCTCAAGGAAAGGGGAGCAACGTTGGTGGCTTGACGTTAGGAATTTTACCAGTAAAGAATGTCATAAAAATAGTCGCGTTGTAGATATAGTCTATAAACCGACAAAAATCCCTTCGTACAAACATTTTGGGTGTAACAAGTAACAAACCCCTTTAGAAATTGTTAACCTAGTATTCAAACCTTGGGTCATCTTCTCAAGGAACTGCGAGGAAGTATGTTCTTATTATTGGTTATAAAGGTTGTAATCGGGGTTTAGAAGGTGAGAAGCAAGTAATTTAAATGATGAATGAATTAAATGGCAATTAAAAATAAATAATAACTGTAAAACAACTTTTGGCAAGATAAGGGAATTTAGAGGTCTAACTTAGTTATCTCTCTCAACTATAATAAAAGTTGAATCTAAACTCCACTTGGTCAACCTTTACCAGGGCAAAGGGAAGTCAAGGGACTAATTAAATTGACCTTTGAATCCTAATTATTTCCTAAGAAAAGGTTGGGATTATTCAGGTTCAGCTCAATTAGCAAGATAACGATTATTAATTACGTTGAGTTTAATAACTGTTGAGTTACTAAATTCTTAATCAGAACCAAAAGGGGAAAAAGTAAAATTGCTGGAATAATAAAAATATCCTTAGATGGGAAGCAATGGCAACTTAATTCAAAGAGAACAATTATAAACTGAAAATACCTCAATTATCATTAATTCAAAGAACAATCTGTGACATGGGAGAAATTCATAAATCAAATTATAATAATCAATTCAAATGTTGGAATAAATAAATAAAAGTAAAACTTAAAATAAAAGAACATTAAACCTGGGATCCAGAGTTACTCTTAAAACAAGAAGAAATCCTAAATCCTAAAAGAGAGATAACCTCTCTCTAGACTAAATCTAAATCATGGAAAAAATGAATTCTGAGAGCATGATGATGAATGGATGCATTCCCCAACTTTATAACCTCTGGTCTATGCTTTCTGGACTTGGATTTGGGCTAAAAAGGGCTTTAGAACTCGCTGGGGCGTGTTTTGTAATTTTCTGGTGCGTGGCCTCTGTCACGCGTCCGCGTGGGTCACGTGGTCGCGTCATTCGGAGCTTTTCCTTGCCACGCGGTCGCGTCAGTCATGCGACCGCATCATGTGCATTCTGCCAAAGGCGCGCGGTCGCGTCAGTCATGCGGCCGCGTCGCTGAATCTTTGCTTCTGGCACGCGATCGCGTCGTCCATGCGATCGCATGAACACCAGTTTCCTTAAAGCTCCGTTTTGCTTTCTCCTTCCATTTTTGTATGTTTCCTTTTCCATCCTCTAAGTCATTCTGCCTTAGAAAATCTGAAACTACTCAACACACTAATCACGGCATCGAATGGAAATAAAGGTAATTAAAATAATTAATTTTTAAAGCGTAGGAAACATGTTTTTCACAATACGACAAAATAAGGAAGGGAAAGTAAAACCATGCAATTAATGTGAATAAGTAGGTGAAGGATTATATAAATCACTCAAATTAAGCACAAAAGAACTCACGAAATATGGGTTTATCAACCTCCCCACACTTAAACACTAGCATGTCCTCATGCTAAATCCAAGGTAGATAATTAAGGTTAAAGTGATGGAATGTCATGCAATGCAACCTAATTTAAATGCAACTAAATGCAAAATGTTTCTACCTACTTGGTTAAAAATAAATAAGTTCTTCAAGACAAATATGAACTGAATTTCACTAATTCAAATCACAAAATACAATACAAATAACTTGCAAGAAGAAGATAGCTCATGAAAGCAAGGAACATAGGATTGAGCAGTGAACCCTTGGTAGTGTATATCATTCTAACTTTCAAGTGTATAGGGTCAATTCTCTCAATTCTCTACTAATCTTGCTTTCTATAGCTTGCTCTTCATCTAACAATCAACAAAAATTTAATGCACCAATACACAAATCAAGAGGTCTTTTAAGGGTTGTAATGGGGTTAGGGTCAAGGTAGGATTGTATTTGGCCAAGTGGACTAAAATTTGAATCCTTAATTAACTGAAACTTTCCCACCTAACTTAAACAATCCATGTAATCATAATACAACATCTAGCCATCCATTAACCATGTTTTCCACATATTCATGCATTCTAATTTTAAGTACAGTACATATGCATTGCCTTCACTACTTACTTTGGGGCATTTTGTCCCCTTTTTCTTATTTGCTCTTTTCTTATATATATATATATATATATATATATATATATATATATATATATATATATATATATATATATTGCATATGATTAATTTATTGAATGCATGAACATGTCCTAAACATTTTTTTCACATTTTCAGAAAATTCTAACATACTCAATTCTCAAACCAAATGTTTCCAAACCCACTCTTCCCTACACTTAATTCATAAGCATTCTCACTAGTCTAAGCTAACCAAGGATTCAAATTAAGGACATTATTGTTTTTCACTTAGAGTTAATGATGTGCTAAAATAAAGAACAGAGGGGTAAAATAGGCTCAAAATTGGTTTGCAATAGATAATGAAAAGGTTAAGGCCATATGGGTATGTAAGCTCAGTGAAACAAGGCCTCAATCATATAAGTGTATGCATACATTAAACAATGGAAATATAGAATCAAGCAAGACAAAGATCACAATTTTAGAGAGAAAAACACACACCAAAAATAAAATATTGGTTGATAAAATGCAACCAATCAAATAGGCTCAAAATCTCACTGATTTTGTGTGTTCAAGCTTTAAACCATGTTCCAAAATAATATTTCTTCAGGAAAGTGTAACATTAAATTTTATTCAAATTAGTGAAATGCTCTAAAAGGTTTCTTGAAAAAGAAAATATTACTTTAACCAAGTGGTAAAATATATGCAAATGCAACAACTAATCTGCAAAGAAAATTTAAACATTGGTGTTTGAGACAAGAAAGTACTAACCCATGGAGATCGGTATCGACCTCCCCACACTTAAAGATTGCACCGTCTTTGGTGCATGCTGAGATGTGCAGGTGGACGAGTTGTTCCAACTGATGCTATTCTTCAAGATTTTACAGATGGACTTGTTTGTCTCCCCATGTAAACTTCTTTCCGTTCCCTTCCTGGTGGCCATCCTGAAAGAAAAAAAGGAAATAAAAATAACCCAAAATTAAAGATAGAAAATAAATGAAATAAGGGTTGGGTAATGCCAAACGATAATGGTCTCATTTACATGGAAGCTTCAGCATGTACGTGAGAAAACAATAGAAGCCATGGCATACCAGTGGTATAAAATTTGTAACATAGGGGAGGAGTGTGGGTAGTGGAAGTATCAATACAAGCTCATGTCAATGCAAATGGAGTGCAAGTATCATAAAAGATTGGCATTGGCATACAATTAATATCATCCCACAGTGTAAAATAAGTTACCAAAATAAATTAAAGAAAAGAAGCAACAGTTGAATAAGAAAAGTTTTTAACACCAATGGAAAAATAAAAAATGTGTGCAAAATTAAAATGCAATGAATGAAATATGCAAATAAATAAAAATAAAATAAAAAGAAAAAGAAGAATGAGAAGGGAAAGAAGGGAAGAGGAAGTAAATAAGAAAGGAGAAGAAAAATTAGGATTTGGAGGAGAGAAAGATAAGATATGTGGCAATTTTAGGGTGAGCTGTGCGGCGCATGCGACGCAGCCACGTAGGGCATGCGTTCGCGTGGATGCGCGTTAAGTATGGGCACGCGATCGCGTCAGTCACGCGGTCGCGTGACCCATGTTATGCTTCTGGCGCGAGTGCAGCCTCGCGCCAGCACAACTCTCTGTTCAAATTAACCTATTTGCCAAAATTGGGGTGACGCGATCGCGTGGGTGTGTGTCAGAAAATAATTGACGCGGCCGCATCGGCAATACGGTCGCGTGACAAGGATTGTGCTTCCAGCACCAATCCAGCACATCTCTCGCACAATATGGCATTGTGCACCCTTTTACGTCGAAAATGCAGGGCACGCGGTCGCATGGGAGGCCATACTTCCCATTCGACGCGGACGCGTCAGCGACGCGGTCGCGTGGGTCGATATGTGCCATTAGCACGCCTCCAGCCACGCTCCAGCGTGACTCTCTGTCCATTTTTATTTTTTCCTTTCTCTCCAAGCGACGCGGACGCGTCGCTGATGCGATCGCGTCGCATAGCGAAATTTTTTTTTTTAATGCATGAACAATGCAGAATGCAGTGATTAATATGAGTGCTATGTATGATTCCAGGTTTACTAAAGTAAAATGAAAAGGAAATAAAAATAAAAACAAATAATGATGAAATAAACTAAAAAAAAGAAACGACCATACCATGGTGGGTTGTCTCCCACCTAGCACTTTTAGTTGGAGTCCTTAAGTTGGACATTGGAGGAGCTTCCGGTTAGGGTGGCTTATGTTTAAATTCGTCCAAAAATCTCCACCAGTGCTTGGAATGCCAATAGCCTCCGGGATCCCAAACTAGGCATGTGAAGCTTCTGAACAGCTTCAAACAGATTTTTAGGTTCCCAGGGTGATAAATGTAAGAATAAACTCCAAGATTCCAAGCCTTGCTTTTAAATCCGCCTCCGTCTTGATCTACCTGTTTCCATCCGGGCGGTTTAAAGAATGGAATCTCACCATGGTAACCAAACGTTCTCCGTGATCCATGCAATTGAGTATGATACCAATCCGTGTATTTCGAGGTGAAGCCTGGAACTTTATTGAACCTTGTGCACCAGCTCTGAGTACGAGCCATTTCTCTCTTACTCTTAAAGCCGTAGAGAGCTCTAAGCTGGCCATCTGTTTCAAGTAAACCATATTCAAGTGAATAAGTAAAGTTATAAGTTACCGATTGTACCCACTTGAAGCTTGCATTAGGTGGTAGTGGCCGTGGGATAGGTGTTTTGGGTGGTTCTGTAAGTTCTACTCCCTTGTGGTCTTCAGTGAATTCCTCTACCTCTTTGCAAATTTCTTCAACTTCACCCATGTCTTGATCAAAGTCATTGATTTCTCCCTCATCATCGCTCAAGTCATATATTAGAGGTTGAGAAAAATCTACCTCAGCATCATCTTCGTATTCACTCAGGGAGGATTCTTCTATCTCAGAGAAATCACTTGCGGATGCAAGGTCGTCACTAAGAGAACAGGACTCGTGATCATCATCATCAAGGAAAATTGCTTCTTGGATTACTCCGTCTGATTCTTCGTAAACGACTTGCCTTGGAGATTGTACGGTATCCTCCTTAGCATCAACTGTGGCATCTTGGACAGAGTTTTCCTCAATTCTGGATTCCCTAGGAAGTTCAGCATAGCCTAGATCTTCAACCAACTCTTCTTCTTGAACAATAACAGCTTCTTCCACTTGTTCTAGTACGAATTCATTCTCTGCCTTGTCCATTGGAGTCTCTAGTATTTTTTTTCATGCTACGCTCTTCATCGGGTTGTCCACATGGAGCTGTGGTTGATCCTTGTATATATGAGCGCTTAGTGGCCCATTGGATTAGTGCTTGCTCCAGTTGTTGAATGGTTGTTTGAAATTTAATTACTGTTTTTTTTAGGCGCTCCTCTGCTTTGTGATTTGCTGGACTTAGACATGATACATAGGGAAGTGGTGATGATTGGGAACAATTGGATTGGTATTGGGGTAAGGAAGGATCATATGATGGCAAATGGTGAAGAGAAGCTTGTGAGTGTGGTGGTTCGAGGTTATGTTGAAAGGACGGTTCATATGCACGGGGTGGAGCTTGTTGGTAGTTACAAGGTTGTCCACCATGTCTTTCAGCTGGGTATGAGCGGTAGAATGGTCTTTGTCCAGGATATCTCGGAGGGTGTTGCTGCCAAAAGGGTTGATTAGATCCTCTTGGTTCCATCCATCCTTGATTGGTCTGACCTTGATGCACATTCCTGTTGTAACTTCTATTTCCTTTAACAATATTAGAACCAAACTCAAAGCGAGAGGGGTGAGAGTTTATAGTAGCAAATAAAGATAAAAAGGAAAAATGAAAATAAATAAAAAAGCAAAAGAAAAATATTTACAATAACCAATAATAAGGCACACGTTAGCAGTTCCACGGCAACGGCGCCATTTTGACGTTAGGATTTTTGCCAGTAAAGAATGTCATAAAAACAGTCGCATTGTAGATATAGTCTCTAAACCGACAAAAATCCCTTCGTACAAACGTTTTGGGTGTCACAAGTAACAAACCCCTTTAGAAATTGTTAACCGAGTATTCAAATGAGTTTAAACAAATAATGGCCTCAATCATGTGCAAGCATGCAAATATAATAAATATTAGACATATGAGATAAAACAAAATATAGATTACAATCATAGAGAAGTAAACACACAAGGATAAATTAATTATGGTTAAATAATGTAACCATATATAAAGGTTCAAATCTTTCATAGGTTGTGTGTTCTTTAGCTCAAACATCATGTTCCAAATACAACTCAAGCAAATTTGTCATAAAAAATTTTTGAAAAATTAGTGAAATTTTTTGTTCCAAAGATAGAGTCTTAGAAGAAACTTATTGTCTTTTCAATCAAGTAGAACATGCATGCAACTATCCTAACCTATGCAAATTATACTATTTTATAAAAGAAAGAAAATCTAACTAAAAATATCCTAATTATTGGTGCTAGGAAAGAGAATTTACCTCCAGAAGTCAGGTACTGACTGACCTCCCCATACTTAAGGCTTTGCACCGTCCTCGGTGCCATCTGTCAAGAACAATGGAGGACTGGTGGCAGTGTCTCCGCAGTTGGGGCCGTCATGGCTCCCAGTGCTGGTAAAGGATGTGGAGTCCGGGGTGTCTGAGTCTTTGCAATCTCCTCTAATTAGCTCCCTGAGGTGTTTGAATCTTCGGTTGTTGTGGCGCTCTCTCAACTTAGCTTTGCGTTCTTGCCGATCCAACCTTTGGATTATCTGCTGGAGCAATTCATCAGTTGTAGGTGCTTGTGGGGTCGAAGAAGGATTATCTTCAACTAGAGCAGTAGGAAGACTTGTAGTGGCTACTGGAAGTCTGAGGTATTTCCCGTTAGGGACAAACTGATCATTCCGTGGAAGCATGGCCTTGGTGTCCGCAACTCTGTAGTAGACTCCGGCTGCTGAGACAATATCAGAGACCAAGGCGGGAAAAGGTAAATTGCCCATAATTTGTACGTGTCCCATAGCATTCCGGATATGGCGTGAGAGATTCAGAGGTTGGTTTGTAAGGATGCACCATAGCAGGACGGCCATGTCTGCAGTGAAGGAGGACTCGTGAGTGCTTGGAAAGATGTAATGGGACATGATCTGTGCCCATATGCAAGCCTCCAAAGTAAGTGCTGAAGCCAAGATTCCCTTTGGGCGTGTACAGTGGTATCCGTAGATCCAACGGCTGCCAGGTAAAGCGATAACTCCGAGAACGGAGTCCCAGTCAAATTGGTACCTCTGGCGCTTAAGTGCAGCTTCTTGGAAGGCGTCCATTCCTTCTGGAATAGGGGGAAGACTTAGAGCTTGCTGAATAGCCTTTTCTGTAATGGGGACTTGTTTTTGCCGGACATAAACAGATTGCAGGGTTGGCATGTAGAAGTTAGAGTATAACTCAACCACCCAAGAAAGATTGACCTGTCTCGGCTGTCTCCGTAGGAAACCCCATTGTCTTCGTTCAATTTACGGCTCAACAAAGGAGGCAATATTGGACGGGAAGATAAGAAGGTATTCATTGTTATAGTTCCTTTCTGTGAGGATAGGGAACATCTGCTCACAGTAACGATTGGGAAATCGCACAGTGTCCTTTGCTGGAAAGGCTTTCTCCTTTTCATCAACTTTTATTATCCTCTTAACTCTCTTTGTTGAGGGCTTGACTGCAGTTGAAGGGGGCTCTGCCACTAATGCTCTTTTAGTTCCTCTTCTTGCTGGGGTTTAGGATTTATTTTCTCCTTTCCTTTCTTGGTGGCCATCCTGAAAAAGGGAGGAGAAAGTAAATTAAGTTCAAATAGATAAATAGCAAGGGAAAAGATGAGGTGGGTAATAAACAGTGCACGGTAAAAATGAATGAACTAAACACATGGTCTAGACAACATGTGAAAAGATCAAGAAAGGAAATAGGATAGGTGCACAAAAAGGGAAGTATATGCAAGATGATTATTGGCATGCTGGCAATGGCATGAGTAGCATAGATCAAGCACCACTTCATAACAAAGTAATAATTTGTATTGGCAATTAAATTCGATTAATAAAACAGTAAAGGAATGTTGTGAAAAACATGCATGGAATAGTATGGTAGGATAATGTAGAAAAGTGCATGATGCCATACGGGCCTTTTCACAAACACATAGCATGCATGGTAAATAAGGCATAGAAAGTATTAAAGTAAATATGCAAGCAATCCTTTAGTGAGAATAAGATATAAGTGCCAAACAATATAGAATAAACCACAAGCAAATAATGAGGAATGATGACTCAAATAATATGCTAGCACCATGGAAAAAGGAAAGAAGAAGAAAGAAAATAACGATAAAGAAAAGAAAAAAAAGAAAATAACATCTAAAATAAGAAGAATGATAAAAAAAAGGGGAAAAGAAAAGAAAACTTTGTTAAAGGAGGTGAGAGAAAAAGAGTGTGAAGGGTGGGATAGAAGGGGGAAAGGGAGAGGGGAGAAATAAGGGGGGAAAATTAGGATTTGGAGGAGAGAAAGATAAAATAATGTGGCAGTTCTAGTGGGGCTGTGCGGCGCAAGCGACGCGGCCGCGTAGGGCACGCGTTCGCGTGGATGCGCTCTAGGGTATGGTCGCGCGATCGGGTTAGGCACGCGGTCGCGTGACTCATAGTAGGCTTCTGGCGCGAGTACAGCCTCGCGGCCGCACAACTCTCTGTTCAAATTAATTTATTTGCCAAAATAGGGTTACGCGATCGCATGGGGCATGCGATCGCGTGAGTGGGCCTTTAGGGGAATGTGACGCGGTCGCGTGGGTAGGATTGTGCGTTCAGCCCCAATTTAGCACCACTCTCGCACAACATTCGGGTGTGCACCCTTTTACGTCGAAAATGTAGGGTACGCGGCCGCGTGGGGTACGCGGTCGCGTGGGAGGCCATGATTCCCATGCAACGCGAACGCATCATGGACGCGGTCGCATGGGTTGATCCGTGCCAAAGGCACGCCTCCAGCCACGCTCCAGCGTGACTCTCTGTTCACTTTTATTTTTCTTCGCTCTCCAGGCGACGCGGAAGTGTCGCTGATGCGATCGCGTCGCGTAGCGAAATATATATATATATATATATATATTTATGAAACAGGTAAATGAAAATGCACGAAAATACTAATAAAGAGAACAGTTATTGAATAGGAAAAACTAAAAATAAGGAAAAGAATGATCATACCATAGTGGGTTGTCTCCCACCTAGCACTTTGCTTTAACGTCCTTAAGTTGGACGCTCCACTAGCTCAGTCTTCTGCTATGTAGGGATCTTCCAAGAGAAAGATCTCAAACTCCTTGTTTCTCTGCCTCTGCTCACCATGGTATAGCTTCAAGCGTTGTCCATTAACTTTAATGAGTTCAGAGCTTGAAGGATGGCTTAGGTGATAAACTTCGTATGGTTCTGCCTTCTCTACTCTATATGGACCTTCCCATCTTGATCTCAACTTACCTGGCATGAGCCTTAGTCGATATTTGTAAAGGAGGACTAAATCTCCAGGTTGGAACTCTTTCTTCTTGATGTTTTGATCATGTACAGCCTTCATCTTCTCCTTGTATATTCTTGAGTTCTCATAGGCTTCTAGGCGAAGGCTCTCCAATTCTTGCAGTTGCAACTTCCTTTCAGCTCCAGCTTGCTCAATTCCCATGTTGCACTCCTTGACTGCCCAAAAGGCTCTATGCTCTATCTCAACTGGGAGATGACAAGCTTGTCCATAAACTAAGCGGAAAGGGCTCATTCCAATGGGTGTTTTGTATGCTGTCCGGTATGCCCATAGTGCATCTTGCAGCCTGGTGCTCCAGTCTTTTCTATGAGGTTTGACTATCTTCTGCAAGTTACGCTTTATCTCTCTGTTTGACACCTCGGCTTGCCCATTGGTCTAAGGATGGTATGCTGTTGCAACCTTATGAATTATCCCATGCTTCGTCTGTAGTCTTGTGCTTTTTCATAGAACCATTGCAAGCACCTTCTAGTGTGGTTCTATCCTGAGGTTTCAGACCTTGTGTAAAGTAACCGAGTAAGACGACCTTGTCAATCATATGATGGGGACATGCATTTCGAAGTGTATTGAAGCGTTATAAGTATTCATAGAGGGTCTCAAATTCATCCTGGATGATCACAGACATGTCCTTCCTTAGCTTGTCAGCAACTTCAGCTGGAAAGAATTTATCCAGAAATTCTCTCCTAAGTGTATCCCAGTTGGAAATAGTTTCTCTGGGTTGAGTGTAGTACCACTCTCTTGCCTTTCCCTCCAGAGAAAACGGGAAGGCTTTTAATAGAATAGAGATTTCATTAGCTCCATCACGCTTAATAGTAGAGCAAGCAGTGTGGAAATCCCTAAGATGCTTGATAGTCTCTTGAGCAGGTAAGCCATGAAATTTGGGCATCAAGTTGAGTAGTGAAGATTTTATTTCAAAATCTACAGCTATTGTTGGGTAGTGCCCCTGGAATGGTTAGAGCGTAAAATCAAGGGCTCCTTCCTCCTGGATGGTAACTCTTTTGGGTGCTGCCATGTCACCTGCACGTAAATGAACTGGATCAGTAGAAAGGGGGGTTGTTTCTTCCTTAAATGACGGCTCCGGTTCATCCTCAAAGAGGAGTCGCCTACGCCTAGCTCGCCTTATATGTGAAAGAGTTCTTTCAATTTTAGGGTCAATTTCTGGCAAGCTTGGATTAGGAAGCGAACGCGTCATTTAACGAAAGAAACGTGCAGTTCATAGTGATAAAACGAAAAGAAAAAATATTTTGCAATAAAAATAAATACCAATCAATAAATTAACACACTATTGCAACTCCCCGGCAACGGCACCAAAAATTGATGTGAGCGGAAATCAGTGAATTAAAAATTATTAAAATGGTTGCGTTGTAAATATAGTTCTTAACTCACCAAAATCTACCTATCAATTTAAAATGTGTCACAGAAAATTTAAATTAAAAATTACTGGGAGTATGAATCTCAGGTCGTCTCCCAACAAGTTGCAGAAAGTGTGCTATTTTATTAACCAGAGGTTTTCAAAGAAGTGAATTTTGTAACAGGAAAATTTAAAGTTAACAGAATTGAATAATGTAAAAAAAAGCCTTGACTGGGAGTTGATCAATTAGAATCTCTAATGTTGCTGGAATTCTCTCAGAGTAATTGATAATTAAAAATTGGTTTGTTTAATTATCCCTTACTAAGTAAGGGAAAGTCAAACAAATTGGAATGCTATGTCTGTTCACAAGTTGCAATTTAATTAATAAAAATGAGTTGGTATTAGTAACTAGAGAGCAATCCAATAATTATCCCAATTACAAATTCTCTTTCAATCCTTTCAACTCAAGAGTTCCTTTCAATCAACTCCCTATTAAGTGAGGGAAACTACTCGCTCATTGTAAATAACAAATCCATAACATATGAAAAGGAATTAAAAGAAGACATGATAATTGGAATGTAAAATAGATTAAAATGAAAGGAATAATTCTCGTATTAAATATTCATAAAAATATTTAAATGATAAAATTGACCAAAGCAAAGAACATAGAAGAATAAAACCAAGTTAAGAAAATGAACTAGAGTGATGAAGTCTCGATGAGGCAATAACTCTTCTCAATATCCCAATGCCAAAAATAGTAGAAAAATAAAATCCTAAAAGTATCAATTGTTTCAAGAGAAGGAAAACCTAGAGGAGGAGTAAAACTAGATCTAAAAAAACTTAAAACTGTGTAGAATGAATGTTGTGTTTGTTTCTGCATATTCTCTGGTTCTAGTCTGCTATTCCGGGCCAAAAACTGGGTCGAAATAGGGTCCAACATTGCCCCCAACGAATTCTGTAGATTATGCAGATCGCACATGTCACGCGATCGCGTCACTCGCGCTTTTCCATGCCACGTGTTCGCATCGTCCACGCTACCATGTTGCTTGAGCTTTTCCAATCCATGCGGCCGCGTGATCCATGCGACCGCGTCACTACGATTTGCTCTCCTTCGCGCAGTCGCGTGAGCCATGCGACCGCGTCACTTATCGCTGGTTATCTCCTCAAATTCTTGTGTTCCTTCCATTTTTTGCCAACTTCCTTTCCAATCTCTAATTCATTCATGCCCTGTAAAGTCTGAAACACTCAACACACAGATCACGGCATCGAATGGGATAAAGGAGAATTAAAAGTACATAATTAAAGTCTTTAGGAAGCAGTTTTCAAACATTTAATGAATTCAGGAAGGAAATCTAAATGCATGTTATTTTAATGAATAAGTGGGTAAGGATTACGATAAAACCACACAATTAAACATAATATAAACCATAAAATAGTGGTTTATCAACGTGTTTCTGGCGTTTGACTCCAGAATGCAGCATGAAACTGGCGTTGAGCGCCAATTTACATTGTCTAATCACGAATAAAGTATAGACTATTATATATTGTGGAAAGCTCTGGATGTCTACTTTTCAACGCCATTGAGAGCGCGGCATTTGGAGTTCTGTAACTCAGATTCCAACAGCATCAGCAGTCCTTTGTGAGCCTTCTATCAGAGTTTTGCTTAGGTCCCTCAATTTCAGCCAGAAATTACCTAAAATCATAGAAAAACACACAAACTCATAGTAAAGTCCAGAAATGTGAATTTAGCATAAAAACTAATGAAAACATCCCTAAAAATAGCTAGATTATACTAAAAACTATCTAAAAACAATGCCAAAAAGCATATAAATTATCTGCTCATCAGAAGTCAACACAATTGAACTCAGAGGAGTCTGACTAAGGGAAGAATTACGGCTACTGATGCGGGCACATCATTGCCTATTTTTGGTAGTTATTTTAGTAGATTTTAGTTTAGTTTTCATACAAATTTTGTTAATAAATGAGTATAAGCATGAAATATCCCTGCATTAAGAAAGATCTCAAGCATAGGTGAATTCTAGCTAGTATATAAGGAAAATATGATAAAATAGATCCCACTAAGTGAAGATTTCATTTTGAGTATTATTAGCACACTTAGTATATAAAGATCATCTGGTATATTGTAAGAACCACAATTAATCAAACCGGTTAATTAAGTGGTTATATTGCCCAAATTTGATTCCAAAAAGTTAGAGTGAGAATTTTATGTTTTAAACATCATTTTGGACTCAGTGGGTCTTCCCAAGTCAAAAAATGTGCTTTGTGTAAAAAACCGTTAAAAACTGTGAACCAGCAGTTGAACCGGTTGAACCGGTTCAAGTCTGATCATAATTTCTGCCTTGATTTTCAAAAATTGTTGAAATTTATTTAGAATTAAAGATCTTTGAAAATCCTTTCAACGGTATAAAGTTTGAGAAATTTGGAATTTTGTTGAGGAAGTTATGATCATTCAAAGTTGGTGTTGAAACTCTGAAAATTTTGCAAAGTTACAGAATTCTGAGTTTTCTGATAAGTGCGGACACACAGCCTTGTGCGCACGCACATCCTGCGAGAATTTTGACCTGTGCGGACACACACACACTTGTGCGCATGCACAGGAAGGGAAGTGCGTTTTGTTGGTAGCGCTAGCATAGCTTGTGCGTCCGCATATCTAAGGAAGAATTTCAACCTGTGCGGACGCACACGTTGGGGGAGAACTGTCTGTTGGGGGTGCTGGTACAGGTTGTGCGAGTGAACTGACCTTCTGTGTTTTGGCACCTGTGCGTATGCACACCCCTGTGCGTACGCACACCTTTAAAAATTTCCTGGGCGTGCGCACGCACATGCCCTGTTTTTCAAATTTTGTTTTGTTCTCAACTATTTTACTTCCCCAACAAGATTATAAGCTTCTATAACCCCATTTTAACACTTTTAGGCCTAGTTTTGAGTATTAGAACATGGGATATAACTTAAGGGTTCTACTATGTGATTTTATGATAGATTAGAAAACGGAGGCCTCGGTTTCTGGTGTGCTGAGAATGGTTTGACGTTTGGTGAAGGATGATTGATACATGAGATGAGGAATGATGAACTTTGATATTTGGAAACTGATTGATGAATGGATAGTGGTTAGGATGAGTCGAGGACTCGGATTGAGATGATAGATCTATGTATACTGAAAGTGTTTTCTAAAACCACTGATATGTTGTTTTTACTGTGATTATGAGACGCTATGCGCCAGGCAGGGACGGTGGTTAATCTCGCTTGCCGAGGTAGCGACGGCGGCGTAAGGATGGTGGTTAATCCCGCTTGCACTTAGATGTGAAGACGGAGGCAAGAGATCCCGCTCACATCCCTTTGGATCTATAGGGCGTGCAAGCGCCGCTACCTGGACAGTGATCCGAGCACTATATCTCGGGGTTCCCATAAGAGAAAATCCGAAGGGCGACGTCTCCATGGAGATGTGTCGGGTTGTCAGTTGAACCGACAATGTGATATCACAGCCAGTAGGGCAGGCATTTATCATATGCATTTTCTACCTATTTGTATGCTTTGTTTACTTGTAATGGCTTGCCTAATTGAATAACATGCTTACCTGCTATTTGACTTAATTGCCTTATATGCTTCTACTTGTGTTTTACTTGTATTGTATATACTTGTGTTTTCACTGGGATTGAGGAGGTTCGGAAGGCGGTGGCAATGGGATCGCATGGAGGATCGGGTGGTGAAAGCTGTGGGACAGTAGTGTTTAAATAGAGTAGAAATTCCCTAAGATAGATTACCATGTTATGGTAGTATGGTTAAGTCGTGTTAAGGAATTACATACTATGCTGTTTTGGTTTAAAATGCTTTAAGTTGAATTTCTTGTGATGGATATGGAGTCTAGGATTTCCTTTGGCGTCCCAGGGTCTTATATCCTCCGGTTCTCATACCATATTTTCGTTGTGTTTTACAGATGTAGGTTGCAACCCAACTCGGTGAGTTGTCTGGTTGGTGACAGAAATGGAGGATCCAGATACTTCTTTTGAGTCTTTGATGTATTTTGGATATGTCTCTCACTTTTGTACTTTGTTTCGCCTAGGGGCGTGTATTTGAGAGAACAAAACTAGTATAAGCTATTTTGACTGTCTGGTTTCATACATGGTATGTATATGGCTAGTCGGCCTAAACTCCGTGAGTCATGGCTAGCGTCTTATGATATTACACTATTATACTATGATGTTTCGTTATTCTATACCTGTTTCTTATGCTTCAAGTTAGTAGCTTCATTAGTACGTTTTGCACTTTTGAAATCCTATTTTGAGCTATATACCTTCATCAGGCTTCTAGATATTATAAATTCCTTCTATATATCTTATGTATAAGCTTAGAACTGTCGTAACCTTTGATTAACCTTTGATTTACGATGCGAGGTAATGCTTAAGGTAATTAGGGTGTTACATTTAGTGGTATCAGAGTGGTTCTTCCTTGTGAGCCTGAGGGATGGACCGATTGTGCTTCATTGCATACTCTGTGTGTCCTTTCTTTGATGCTATTAGGTTATCTGTTTGATATATGCATAACATGCTTGTTTGTGAGTGCCTGTTTGGGATAAATTGAAGCACTAGACTTTTGATATTGAGACTGATCACCTTGATATCGATTGTTTGGTGTAGACAAGAATCCTACATGGCCACTCGTGGACGAGGTCGAGCACGTTCACATGAGAGTAGGAACGAGCAACCGGCAGACAACCATGCCGAATTCATGGCGGCGAAGGCAAATATGGCCAACACTATGGAGGCAAACGCTGCTGCGACTCTGCAAGTTGTGCAGAGGCTAGGTCAACCGGCCGGGAACAGCAACAGAAATGGGAACGGCAACGAAAATGTGAACGGCGAAGAGAATACTCATGCTAACACTGAAGGAAACGGAGATAACATGGGAGGCATTCCGATGACTTTGGCAACTTTTCTCAAGGTTCATCTGCCAATATTCTGAGGATTAACTAATCCTACTGAAGCGGACTGATGACAAGTCATCTTAGCCTAGTTTTACTAGTCTTTTTCTTTGATTTTCATTTGGTTTTATGAACTTTCTTGAGCCACAAGTAAGCCATTTGGGTGGAATTTCATGTTTCCTTAGATTCAATCAACCATGGATTAATTGATGCATTTTCATGAGTTTTTGTGCCATAATTTCTTATATGATAAGAAGAAGAATAACTCTCATGATTATGGCATAGCTTTGATACAATTGTTGATTGATGATAGGTGGAATAAAGCTTGGAAGAAGGTTGCAAGAATGGGCCTGGAAAGAAGGGATTCACGTTTGAGCTCACGTTTGCCTCAAACGTAAACTCAAACGTGAGTAGTAGCTGAAAAACACCCTGGAGGTCGCCCATATTTGCGCCAACGTTTGCCTCAAACGTTGAGGCAAACGTTGGCTGAAGATGAAGCAGGGGAAGGGCCAACGTTTGCGCCAGCGTTTGCCTCAAACGTGAGGTCAAATGCTGGCGCCTGAACACTACTCAAGGACAGCAACGTTTACGCCAACGTTTGCCTCAAACGTGAGGTCAAACGTTGACTACATTTTAGCATGGAAGAGCATGGAAGAGCACCCTGTTTGATGCCTTGGTTGAGCCACGTTTGCCTCAAACGTTAGGCCAAACGTTGGCTAAAGGAGTAGCATGGGAGAAGCTACGTTTGAGCTCACGTTTGACCTCAAACGTTGGCTCAAACGTGGATGACAGCAACTTGGCCGAGCTGCATAATGTCACACACGAAGACGTTTGAGTCAACATTTGACTCAAACGTTGACTCAAACGTGAATGGTTCATGGCCCGGTTCACAAGTGGATTTCTTCCCAACACCAAGAGCAATCAACGGAGGCTACTATCAACCCAATTCCATCAAGGCCAAGGCCTAAATTCAAGGCTCCATGGGAAGGAGAATTGAATTCTCTTCTTTTGGGTTGTTTTTGTTTTCTTTTATACATACTTTGTTTGAGTCTTGGGTGTTGAGAATTGAAGAAATTCTGTTTTAATCTCACCTTGAGATCGCCCTGTTTGATTTACTGCACTCTTTGAGAAATTAGCATTTGAATTCCTTTCTTCTACTATTTTATTTTAACTTATCTTGCAATTGTTTTCTGAAATTAAATATAGGAAGGCATTAAGATCTAGACTTGGCTATCTAGTCTCTTGAGTCCTGAGATCTGTGTTTTTCAATTTTAATTTCCTTGTTGAATGCTTCACCAAGCTTATTTACATTTCTGTTTGAGATCTGGTTCAATTGAAGTCATCTTCTACTCTTCCGTTTGTTGAATTTTATTTTCCTTGTTTAATTTTTGCAATCCCACCTCCATAACCCATTTAAGATTCAAGCAATTTAGATTTCTTGCACTTTAAGTTTCTGCAATTTATATTTCTTGCAATTTAAGTTTCTGCAATTTACATTACTTGCACTTTAAGATTCAGCTCTTTTTCCTTTCGTTCTTTTTAATTTACTGCAATTCACCCTTTCCCCTTTACATTTCATGCAATTTAGCTTCTGTCAATCACAAATCACACAACTCAACTCTTGTTTGCTTGACTAAATCAACCACTAAGCTAAAATTGCTCAATCCTTCAATCCCTGTTGAATCGACCTCACTCCCGTGAGTTTTATTACTTGATGCGACCCGGTGCACATGCTGGTGAGTTTTGTGTCAGATCGTTTTCCGCACATCAAGTTTTTGGCGCTGTTGCCGGGGATTGATTTTGATCAACAATGATTAAGTGGGTGAGAAGTCTAGATCTAGCATTTTTTTGTTTTTGTTCTCTGGTCTAAGTTGAAACCAAGGTGTTTGAGTTATTGCCTTACTATGAAATTATTCTTTGTGAGATGAATTTCAAATTTCATTGGTGTTGTGTTTTACAAAATTCAAATGGAGTTCAACTCATTTTATGATCAAACAAATTTTATGGGATACTACCCACCATCACCAATTCCTAATGATAGCTGGGAGTATCACCAAGAAAATACAAATTCTGAGCACTCCAATCCATGGAGATTTGCTTCAGAGACACAAGATGAGCAAGAGAATCATATGGGATACTTCCCACCACCACAAAATGATTCAAGTCATTATCCTAATGGTGGCTGGGAGTATCACCAAGGAATGAAAGAACATCCACCCTCACTTCCCAGTTTCTCATTTGAAAGTTCTTCATCACTTGATTATGCCTCAACACAAAGTTTCATCCAAAATCCATACACGTCACCCCATCAATCACACAACTCATTCCACACCCCTCAACACAACTTCACCACAACACATCCATGTCACCAAAAATACTCTCAACCCTTATCTCTTGAACCAGCAGACGAAGATTACCTTCAATGGTCCAAAGAACCCTTAGAAAGCCGATGCCAAGCCATTGAAATATATAGAAAACTCGTGGAAAGGTACACACAATCCCAATCCTGGAAAGAAATCATCCTCAAGAAGATGAATGGGCCCTTAGAGCAAACAAGGGGGAACTTAGAACCATCAAACAGTGAGGATGAAGACCAATTTGTGAGTGAGGAAGTGGAAAAACAAGAACAAAAGGTCCCTGTGTTAAGTGAAACTGCAATGAAGAATGAGGTGGTTGAAAATGAAACTGCACTTGAGATGACAAAGGAACATGAACATTCACAACCCTCACAAACTTCCCTTGAGTCTGTGATTGAAAAATATGAAGAGGAGATGAAGAAATCTTGGGAAGAACAACAAACCTCCTCCATGAAAGTACTATTAAGTCAAATGTTGAATGTGAAGGAGAAAGTGGAAGAGCAAGAAAGTGAAGAGGACAATCAAGAGAATCCACACTCAAGTGAAGCAGAGAGGCACATGAAGGAAGAGCTCATGGAACCACCAATTCAAGAGGCTCTTAATGAAGAAATCACTCCAATAATCACACAGCAACCATGTCTTGACATCCAAGAAGTGAAGGCAATTAACAAAAGCACCAAGAAGAAGATTGTGACCAAGATACCAAGGACAACATTCAAGAGAAGGTCAACTGCAAACAATCCTCCCCCTGATCCAGCAAGCAAGATCAATCAAGCCAATTTCACAAGGAAGCTTGCTGAAAGGAGACCAAGACAGGGGACAATAGCTGAAACTTCTCCCCTCTTGGAGTCATTCCTCTTAACAAACTGGAAGAAGAGGAAGAAAGTGAAGAATAGGTAAACAGTAGGTAACATTCCTTCTCCTTGCTTTGTTTAATTTTCAATAAATTGACATATGGTTGCATTCTAAGTTTGGTGTTGCTATGCAACAAAACTTGGTTCCAATGTTTATTAGATACTTGCATCAATTCCAAGTGAAAGTGTCACACTAAGTTTGGTGTGCCAGTTATCTTTTATGCCATGTATCATGCACACCCTCTTATGTTTGCAATCGTAATGTCTTTCTCTCTTGTGCCTTGATTTTTATCTTAAATTTTGCTTGCTTGCAACACATGTACTGCTAACATTTCATTGTGCAAGACATTCACGATCTATCTTAGCCCCATAGCCATTATTCTAATTGTTGCTTGAGGATGAACAAGCATTCTGAGTTTGGCAAGGGAAGGAGGAAGAATAGAGGAAAAAGGACAATAGTGGACGAAATTGTGATTGCCCTCTTTGTATTTGCATGAGATTTATTTAATGGCTCTTTGGCATATGTGATCACAACTACGTTCAACTTAACCAGCAGGTGTACTGGGTCATCCAAGGAATACCTTACGTGAGTAAGGGTCGATCCCACAGAGATTCTTGGTATGAAGCAAGCTATGGTCACCTTGTAAATCTCAGTTAGGCATATTAAATGATTATGGATTTCGAAAATTAATAATAAAAAGAAAATAAAATAGGATAGAAATACTTATGTAAATTAATGGTGGGGATTTCAGATAGGCGTGTGGAGATGCTAGAATCCTCTCGAATCTCTGTTTTCCTATTGCTTTCATCCAATTCTTCTTACTCCTTTCCATGGCAAGCTGTATGTAGGGCATCACTGTCATCAATGGCTACTTTTCATCCTCTCGGGAAAATGGTCCTATGCGCTGTCACTGCACGGCTAATCGTTTGGAGGCATCACCCTTGACAATGGCTACATCCCATCCTCTCAGTGAAAATGGTCCAAATGCTCTGTCACAGCACGGCTAATCATCTGTCGGTTCTCAATCAGGTTGGAATAGAATCCATTGATTCTTTTGCGTCTGTCACCAACGCCCAGCCTTCAGGAGTTTGAAGCTCGTCACAGTCATTCAATTCTGGAATCCTATTCGGAATACCACAGACAAGGTTAGACTTTCCGGATTCCCATGAATACCGCCATCTATCTAGCTTATACCACGAAGATTCTATTGGGGAATCTAAGAGATATGCGCCCGGCCTAGAGTAGAACGGAAGTGGTTGTCAATCACGCGCGTTCATAGGTGAGAATGATGATGAGTGTCACGGATCATCACATTCATCAAGTTGAAGTGCAACGTATATCTTGGAATAAGAATAAAAGAGAATTGAATAGAAAATAATAGTAATTGTATTGAAACTTGAGGTACAGCAGAGCTCCACACCCTTAATCTATGCTGTGTAGAAACTCCACCATTGAAAATACATAAGTGAAAGGTTCAGGCATGGCCGAATGGCCAGCCCCCATGAAGGTGATCAAAAGACCGAATGGTCAAAAGACGTCTAATACAATAGTTAAATGTTCTATTTATACTAAACTAGCTACTAGGGTTTACATGAGTAAGTAATTGATGCATAAATTCACTTCCGGGGCCCACTTGGTGTATGCTTGGGCTGAGCTTGATCTATCCACGAGCTAAGGCTTTTCTTGGAGTTGAACGCCAAGTTGTAACGTGTTTTGGGCGTTCAACTCCGGGTCGTGACGTGTTTCTGGCGTTTAACTCCAGACAGCAGCATGTACTTGGTGTTGAGCGCCATTTTACGTCATCAATTCCCGAATAAAGTATGGATTATTATATATTGCTGGAAAGATCTGGATGTCTAATTTCCAAAGACGTTGAAAGCGCGCCATTTGGAGTTCTGTAGCTCCAGAAAATCCATTTCGAGTGCAGGGAGGTCAGATTCCAATAGCATCAGCAGTCCTTTGTTAGCCTTCTATCAGAGTTTTGCTCAGGTCCCTCAATTTCAGCCAGAAATTACCTGAAATCACAGAAAAACACACAAACTCATAGTAAAGTCCAGAAATGTGAATTTAGCATAAAAACTAATGAAAACATCCCTAAAAGTAGCTCGAACTTACTAAAAACTACCTAAAAACAATGCCAAAAAGCGTATAAATTATCCGCTCATCACAATACCAAACTTAAATTGTTGCTTGTCCCCAAGCAACTGAAAATCAATTAGGATAAAAAGAAGAGAATATACTATAAATTCCAAAATATCAATGAATATTAATTATAATTAGATGAGCGGGACTTGTAGCTTTTTGCTTTTGAACAGTTTTGGCATCTCACTTTTTCCTTTGAAGTTTAGAATGATTGGCTTCTCTAGGAACTTAGAAGTTCAGATAGTGTTATTGATTCTCCTAGTTAAGCATGTTGATTCTTGAACACAGCTACTTATGAGTCTTGGCCGTGGCTCTAAGCACTTTGTTTTCCAGTATTACCACCGGATACATAAATGCCACAGACACATGACTGGGTGAACCTTTTCAGATTGTGACTCAGCTTTGCTAGAGTCCCCAGTTAGAGGTGTCCAGAGCTCTTAAGCACACTCTTTTTGCTTTGGATCACGACTTTAACCACTCAGTCTCAAGCTTTTCACTTGGACCTTCCTGACACAAGCACATGGTTAGGGACAGCTTGATTTAGCCGCTTAGGCCTGGATTTTATTTCCTTGGGCCCTCCTATCCATTGATGCTCAAAACCTTGGATCCTTTTTACCGTTGCCTTTTGGTTTTAAGGGCTATTGGCTTTTTCTGCTTGCTTTTTCTTTTTCTTTCTATTTTTTTCGCCATTTTTTCCTTTTTTTTCGTAAGCTTTTGCTATTCACTGCTTTTTCTTGCTTCAAGAATCAATTTCATGATTTTTCAGATTGTCAATAACATTTCTCTTTGTTCATCATTCTTTCAAGAGCCAACAGTTTTAACATTCATAAACAACAAGATCAAAAATATGCACTGTTCAAGCATTCATTCAGAAAACAAAAAGTATTGTCACCACATCAATATAATTAAACTAAATTCAATGATAAATTCAAAATTTATGTACTTCTTGTTCTTTTGAATTAAAAACATTTTTCATTTAAGAGAGGTGAAGGATTAATAGAATTTATTCATAGCTTTAAGACATAGTTACTAACTACTAATGATCATGAAGTAGAGACGCAAAACATAGATAAACACAACATAAAAACCGAAAAGCAGAAAGAAATAAGAACAATGAATGAATCCACCTTAGTGATGGTGGCGCCTTCTTCTTGAAGGACCAACATTGTCCTTAAGCTCTTCTATGTCCCTTCCTTGCCTTTGTTGCTCCTCCCTCATTGCTCTTTGATCTTCTCTTATTTCATGGAGAATGATGGAGTGCTCATGATGTTCCACCCTTAATTGTTCCACATTGTGGCTCAAATCTTCTAAGGAAGTGTTGCGTTGTTCCCAATAGTTGTTGGGAGGAAAGTGCATCCCTTGAGGCATCCCAGGGATTTCTTGATGATGAGCTTCCTCATGCATCTCTTGAGATCCGTGGAGGGTCTCTCTTGCTTGCTCCATCCTCTTCTTGGTGATGGGTTTATCCTCTTCAATGGGGATGTCTCCTTCTATGATAACTCCAGCTGAGTAACATAGATGACAAATAAGGTGAGGAAAAGCTAGCCTTGCCATGGTGGAGGGCTTTTCGGCTATTTTGTAGAATTCATTGGAGATGACTTCATGAACTTCTACTTCCTCTCCAATCATGATGCTATGAATCATGATGGCCCGATCCACAGTAACTTCAGATCGGTTGCTAGTGGGAATGATGGAGTGTTGAATGAACTCCAACCATCCTCTAGCCACAGGCTTGAAGTCCAGTCTTCTTAGTTGAACTGGATTGCCTTTGGAGTCTCTTTTCCATTGAGCTCCTTCCACACATATGTCCATTAGGACTTGGTCCAACCTTTGATTAAAGTTGACCCTTTTAGTGTAGGGGCGTATATCTCCTTGCATCATGGGCAAGTGAAACGCCAACCTCACATTTTTCGGACTAAAATCTAAGTATTTCCCCCGAACCATTGTGAGATAATTCTTTGGATTCGGTTCATACTTTGATCATGGTTCCTAGTGATCCATGCATTGGCATAGAACTCTTGAACCATTAAGATTCCGACTTGTTGCATGGGGTTGGTTAAGACTTCCCAACCTCTTCTTCGGATCTCATGTCGGATCTCCGGATACTCATTTTTCTTGAGCTTGAAAGGGAACTCAGGGATCACCTTCTTCTTTGCCACAATATCATAGAAGTGGTCTTGATGGCTTTTGGAGATGAATCTTTCCATCTCCCATGACTCAGAGGTGGAAGCTTTTGTCTTCCCTTTTTCTTTTCTAGAGGATTCTCCGGCCTTAGGTGCCATTGATAGTAATGGAAAAACAAAAAGCTTATGCTTTTACCATACCAAACTTAAAATATTGCTCGTCTTCGAGCAAGAGAAGAAAGAAGAGAAGAAGAAGAAGAAGAAAATATGGAGGAGAAGGGGGAGTGTAGGTTTTGGCCAAGGTAGAGAAGAGGGGGTTGTGTTGTGTGAAAATGAAGTGGAATGGAGGGGTTTATATTGGAAAATGGGAGAGGGTAGGTTCGGCCATTTAGGGTGGGTTTGGGTGGTAAAGATTTTTGAATTTTGGAGGTAGGTGGGGTTTATGGGGAAGAGTGAATGGATGTGAGTGGTGAAGAGGTAATGGGGAAGAGAGATTGAGGTGATTGTTGAAGGGTTTTGGGAAAGAGTGTTATTTGATTAGGAGGTAAGGTGGGAATATGTTAGGTGGGGATCCTGTGGGGTCCACAGATCCTGAGATGATCCTCCACAGATCCTGAGGTGATCCTGTGGGGTCCATAGATCCTGAGGTGTTAAGGAATTACATCCCTGCACCAAATAGGCATGTAAAATGCCTTTGCATACCATTCTGGCATTTAAACGCCGAGGTGATGCACGTTCTGGGCGTTCAACGCCCATGTGAAGCATGTTCTGGGTGTTCAACGCCCATGTAAAGAATGTTTCTGCCGTTGAACGCCAGTTCCATGCTTGTTACTGGCGTTCAGTGCCATCTTTTCTCAAGGCACATTCCTGGCGTTCAAACGCCAGAATGTTGCTTGTTTCTGGTGTTCAGCGCAAGATTCATGCTCTGTTCTGGCATTGAACGCCAGACAGATGCTTCTTACTGGCGTTGAACGCCAGTCTGTCCTTCCTCCAGGGTGTGATTTTTCTTCTGCTGTTTTTGATTCTGTTTTTAATTTTTATAATTTTTTCGTGACTCCACATGATCATGTACCTAATAAAACACAAAATAACAATAAAATAAAATAAAATAAAAATTAGATAAATAAAATTGGGTTGCCTCCCAACAAGCGCTTCTTTAATGTTAATAGCTTGACAGTGGGCTCTCATGGAGACTCACAGGTGATCAGGTCAATATTGTATAGTCCCAACACCAAACGTAGAGTTTGGATATGGGGTCTATACACCAAACTTAGAGTTTGGTTGTGGCCTCCCAACACCAAACTTAGAGTTCGACTGTGGGGCTCTTCTTGACTCTGAACTGAGAGAAGCTCTTCATGCTTACTCTCTTTTGTCACAGAGGGATGGCCATGTGCCTTAAACACAAGGTAGTCCCCATTCAATTGAAGGACTAATTCACCTCTGTTGACATCTATCACAGCTCCTGCTGTGGCTAGGAAAGGTCTTCCAAGGATGATGCATTCATCCTCTTCCTTCCTAGTGTCTAAGACTATGAAATCAGCCGGGATGTAAAGGCCTTCAACCTTTACTAACACGTCCTCTACTATTCCATAAGCTTGTCTCAATGACTTGTCTGCCAATTGTAATGAGAACAAGGTAGGTTGTACCTCATTGATCCCCAGCTTCTCCATTACAGAGAGTGGCATAAGATTTATCCCTGACCCCAGATCACATAGAGCCTTTTCAAAGGTCATGGTGCCTATGGTACAAGGTATTAAGAACTTGCCAGGATCTTGTCTCTTTTGAGGTAAAATTTTCTGAATCCAGGTATCTAGTTCACTAATGAGCAAGGGAGGTTCTCTTTTCCAAGTCTCATTACCAAATAACTTGGCATTCAGCTTCATGATAGCTCCTAAATATTGAGCAACTTGCTCTCCAGCCACATCTTCATCCTCTTCAGAGGAAGAATAGTCTTCAGAGCTCATGAATGGTAGAAGGAGATTTAATGGAATCTCTATGGTCTCTATATGAGCCTCAGATTCCCTTGGATCCTTAATAGGAAACTCCCTCTTGCTTGAGAGATGTCCCAGGAGGTCTTCCTCACTAGGATTTTCGTCCTCCTCCTCCCTTGTGCATTTGGCCATATTGATCACATCAATGGCCTTGCACTCTCCTTTTGGATTCTCTTCTGTATTGCTTGGGAGAATACTGGGAGGAGTTTCAATGACTTTCTTACTCAGCTGGCCCACTTGTGCCTCCATATTTCTGATGGAGGATCTTGTTTCACCCATGAAACTGAAAGTGGCTTTTGACAGATCAGAGACTAGATTGGCTAGATTAGAAGTGATTTGTTCAGAATTCTCTGTCTGTTGCTGAGAAGATGATGGAAAAGGCTTGCTATTGCTCAGCCTATTGCGTCCACAATTGTTAAAGCCTTGTTGAGGCTTTTGTTGATCCTTCCATGAGAAATTTGGATGATTTCTCCATGATGAATT
The DNA here is from genome assembly GCF_003086295.3 of Arachis hypogaea. Taxonomy (NCBI): domain Eukaryota; kingdom Viridiplantae; phylum Streptophyta; class Magnoliopsida; order Fabales; family Fabaceae; genus Arachis; species Arachis hypogaea. Next base: position 49,626,155 of record NC_092045.1, read on the forward strand.
ATAGGTGTTTCCATAAGGTTCACCCATGTAATTAACCTCTGCTATTGCAGGGTTCTCAGGATCATAAGCTTCTTCAGAAGCTGCCTCTTTAGTACTGTTGGATGCATTTTTCCATCCATTCAGACTTTGAGAGATCATGTTGACTTGCTGAGTCAACACTTTGTTCTGAGCCAATATGGCATTCAGAGCATCAATCTCAAGAACTCCCTTCCTCTGAGGTGTCCCATTATTCACAGAATTCCTCTCAGAAGTGTACATGAATTGGTTATTTGCAACCATGTCAATGAGTTCTTGAGCTTCTGCAGGTGTTTTCTTTAGGTGAATGGATCCACCTGCAGAATGGTCTAATGACATTTTCGAAAACTCAGATAGACCATAATAGAATATATCTAATATGGTCCATTCTGAAAACATGTCAGATGGACACCTTTTGGTCAACTGCTTGTATCTTTCCCAAGCTTCATAGAGGGATTCACCATCTTTTTGTTTGAAGGTTCTGAACATCCACTCTGAGCTTGCTCAGCTTTTGAGGAGGAAAGAATTTATCCAAGAAGGCAGTGACCAGCTTATCCTAGGAGTCCAGGCTATCCTTAGGTTGTGAATCCAACCATATTCTAGCTCTGTCTCTTACAGCAAAAGGGAAAAGCATGAGTCTGTAGACTTCAGGATCAACTCCATTCATCTTAACAGTCTCACAAATCTGCAAGAACTCAGTTAAAAACTGGTAAGGATCTTCAGATGGAAGTCCATAAAACTTGCAGTTCTGTTGCATTAAAGCAACTAGTTGAGGCTTAAGCTCAAAATTATTGGCTCCAATGGCAGGAATGGAGATGCTTCTTCCATCAAATTTGGACGTTGGTTTGGTAAAGTCACCAAGCATCCTTCTTGCATTATCATTATTAGGTTCGGCTGCCATCTCCTTCTCTTGTTCAAAAATTTCTGAAAAGTTACTTCTAGATTGTTGTAATTTAGCTTCTCTTAGTTTACTTTTTAGAGTCCTTTCAGGTTCGGGATCAATTTCAACAAGAGTGCTTTTGTCCTTGTTCCTGCTCATATGAAAGAGAAGAAAACAAGAAAAGAAAGAGGAATCCTCTGTGTCACAGTATAGAGATTCCTTTATGTTAGTAGAAGAAGGAAAGTGAAGAATCCAAACACAAGGGATAGACTAGGTTCGGATTTTTAGATGAAGAGAGGTGAAGAGAAGTGTTAGTAAGTAAATAATTAAATAGAATAAGAGAGAAGAGATAGAAAATTCGAAAATAATTTTTTTAAAAAAAATGTTAGTAATTTTCGAAAATTAGAGATAAGATAAGATTAAAACTTGAAACAATTAAAAAGAATTTTTGAAAAAGCGAGAGGTATTTTCGAAAATTGAAGAGGGAAAAGTAGTTAGTTGGTTTTGAAAAAGATAAGAAACAAACAAAAAGTCAAAGAGTTAGTTGAAAAAGATATTAAAATCAAATTTGAAAAGATAAGAAGATAAGAGGTTAGATAAGATATTTTGAAATTAAATTTTGAAAAAGATAAAATTTTTTTTTGAAAAAGATAAGATAAAAGATAAAAAGATTTAATTCAAAAATTTAAAATTACTTAATTCACTAACAAGAAACTACAAGATAAGATTCTAGAACTTAAAGATTGAACCTTTCTTTAACAAGAAAGTAACAAACTTCAAACTTTTGAATCAATCACATTAATTGTTAGTGAGTTTTCGAAAATTTGATATGAAGATAAGGAAAAGATTTTGAAAATAATTTTAGAAAAGATTTTTAAAATTTTTAAAAAATAGAAAAAAAATGAAAAAGATATGATTTTTGAAAAGATTTTGATAAGATTTTTAAAATTGAAAATTTGACTTGACTTGTAAGAAACCACTAATTTAAAAAAAAATTTTGACCAAGTCAACCCAAAATTTCAAAAATTTGGAGAGAAAAAAGGAAAAGATATATTTTTGATTTTTGAATTTTTTTTATTTATGATAGAGAAAAACACAAACTTGACCCAAAACATGAAAATTTTGGATCAAAACACAAGATGCATGCAAGAACACTATGAACGTCAAGATGAACACCAAGAACACTTTGAAGATCATGATGAACATCAAGAACATAATTTTGAAAAATTTTTAATGCAAAGAAAACATGCAAGACACCAAACTTAGAAATCTTTAATGCATGGACTCTAACAAACGAAAAATGCATATGAAAAACAACAAACAACACAAAACAAGAAAATATCAAGATCAAACAAGAAGACTTGTCAAGAACAACTTGAAGATCATGAAGAACACCATGAATGCATGAATTTTTCGAAAATTGCAAGAAAAAATTTTTAAAGCATGCAATTGACACCAAACTTAAAAATTGACTCAAGACGCAAACAAGAACACAAAATATTTTTGGTTTTTATGATTTTATGATTTTTTTGTATTTTTATTATATTTTTTTTCGAAAATACACTTTAGAAAAAAGAAAAAGAAAAGAAAAATTTTGAAAAAGATTTTTGAAAAGAAAATTACCTAATCTAAGCAACAAGATGAACCGTCAGTTGTCCATACTCGAACAATCCCCGGCAACGGCGCCAAAAACTTGGTGGACGAAATTGTGATTGCCCTCTTTGTATTTGCATGAGATTTATTTACATATGTGATCACAACTACGTTCAACTTAACCAGCAAGTGTACTGGGTCATCCAAGTAATACCTTACGTGAGTAAGGGTCGATCCCACAGAGATTGTTGGTATGAAGCAAGCTATGGTCACCTTGTAAATCTCAGTTAGGTAGATTAAATGATTATGGATTTCGAAAATTAATAATAAAAAGAAAATAAAATAGGATAGAAATACTTATGTAAATTAATGGTGGGGATTTCAGATAGGCGTGTGGAGATGCTAGAATCCTCTCGAATCTCTATTTTCCTATTGCTTTCATCCAATTCTTCTTACTCCTTTCCATGGCAAGCTGTATGTAGGGCATCACCGTCATCAATGGCTACTTTTCATCCTCTCGAGAAAATGGTCCTATGCACTGTCACTGCATGGCTAATCGTCTGGAGGCATCACCCTTGACAATGGCTACATCCCATCCTCTCAGTAAAAATGGTCCAAATGCTCTGTCACAGCACGGCTAATCATCTGTCGGTTCTCAATCAGGTTGGAATAGAATCCATTGATTCTTTTGCGTCTGTCACTAACGCCCAACCTTCAGGAGTTTGAAGCTCGTCACAGTCATTCAATTTCAGAATCCTACTCGAAATACCACAGACAAGGTTAGACTTTCCGGATTCCCATGAATGCTGCCATCAATCTAGCTTATACCATGAAGATTCTATTGGGGAATCTAAGAGATATGCGCCCGGCCTAGAGTAGAACGGAAGTGATTGTCAGTCACGCGCGTTCATAGGTGAGAATGATGATGAGTGTCATGGATCATCACATTCATCAAGTTGAAGTGCAACGTATATCTTGGAATAAGAATAAAAGAGAATTGAATAGAAAATAATAGTAATTGTATTGAAACTTGAGGTACAGCAGAGCTCCACACCCTTAATCTATGGTGTGTAGAAACTCCACCATTGAAAATACATAAGTGAAAGGTTCAGGCATGGCCGAATGGCCAGCCCCCATAAAGGTGATCAAAATACCGAATGGTCAAAAGACGTCTAATACACTAGTTAAATGTTCTATTTATACTAAACTAGCTACTAGGGTTTACATGAGTAAGTAATTGATGCATAAATTCACTTCCGGGGCCCACTTGGTGTATGCTTGGGCTGAGCTTGATCTATCCACGAGCTAAGGCTTTTCTTGGAGTTGAACGCCAAGTTGTAACGTGTTTTGGGCGTTCAACTCCGGGTCGTGACGTGTTTCTGGCGTTTAACTCCAGACAGCAGCATGTATTCGACGTTGAGCGCCATTTTACGTCGTCAATTTCCGAATAAAGTATGGACTATTATATATTGCTGGAAAGCTGTGGATGTCTACTTTCCAACGCCGTTGAGAGCACACCATTTGGAGTTCTGTAGCTCCAGAAAATTCATTTTGAGTGCAGGGAGGTCAGATTCCAACAGCATCAGCAGTCCTTTTGCCAGCCTTTTTTTCAGAATTTTGCTCAAGTCCCTCAATTTCAGCCAAAAATTACCTGAAATCACAGAAAAACACACAAACTCATAGTAAAATCCAGAAATGTGAATTTAGCATAAAAACTAATGAAAACATCCCTAAAAGTAGCTTGAGCTTACTAAAAACTACCTAAAAACAATGCCAAAAAGCGTATAAATTATCCGCTCATCAGACAACAATAATGAAGATGAACTACAAGGTTGTAGAACTCCTTTTCTTCTCATTTGTTTCCAGCACTTAAATTTCATTATTGTCTTTATCTTCTCTGTTTACATGTGTGTATGAATAAATCATAGCTTGAATCTTAATTTGTAACATGTTGCTGTGGCTTTATAATTACCAACTTGAATTCTGTGAGTTCAAAAGCAGTAAAACGATCATAAACAAAAAAGGAATTAAAGAAGAGTTTAGCATGTGCATACAAGTATTGGGAAGCTAGTATGATTAATTGTTGCTCAATTGCATTGGATTTTATTTAATTGAAGTTTTCATCTAGTGCATTTTTGTGAAATCTTTTGAAATCATGAAAACCTTGCAGAAGCAAATGCAAAATAAGGCAAGAAAAGAAAAAGGGAAAAAATGAGAAAGCTGAAGGCTCTGAGTACCAATGACAATATGTTAAGTACTTGTGGTGTTTATGTATCAAGCCAAATGCTTGAAAACAAAACACTTAGAAGTCAAGGCTGGGCTCAAAGTGCAAAAGCACTCCCTCAAAGCTCAAGGTTCTGAGCATTAATTATTAGAGAGTCAAGAAAAGAAAAAAATGAGCTTAATGAAGTCCTCTAATTAAATGCTTGTGGTGCTTATGTATCAAGTGGTAATACTTGAAAACAAAGCATTTAGAAGTCGTAGCTTTGTTATTAACTCATGGGGCAAAGCACCCAAAAGGAGAAGCTAAAAAAAATTAAAAGCTTGTTTCAAGGAAGAATTATAAGAAAAAGATTTCATAAATTGAGTTAGATGGAAGCATCAATCATTTACATCTCTTCTATAATTGTAGCATGCATTGAAAACTAGCTTACCATGAAAATTGAGTTGCTATTCTTCTTACCTTGGATTGTCAATCACTACTGCATGATTCTTTTCTTGCTTGTGGACAAGCAAGGTTTAAGTTTGGTGTTTTGAAGACATGTCACCATGTCATGTTTTCCTATGCTTTTTCACTAGTTTTTTTACTTGGTTTTCATGTATTCTTAGGCAATAAGTAACCAATTTGGGTTGAATTTCATGTTTCCTTAGATTCAATCAACCATGAGTAAATTGATGCATTTTCATGAGGTTTTGTGCTATATTTGCTTATATGTCAAGGATAAGAAGAAATCTCATGATTTTAGCATAGCTTTGATGCATTTGTTGATTGATGATAGGTGGAAAAAGGCTTGGAAGAAGGTTGAAGAAAAAGGGAATGGCAAAGAGCAAAGAAAGGAATTCACGTTTGAGCTCAAGTTTGCCTCAAACTTGGACTCAAACATGAGGAAGAGCACAATTTCACCCTAGATGCATGCCAAGGTTGCGCCAACGTTTGCCTCAAACTTGAGGTCAAACGTTGCTCCTCACAGCCTAAAGGGGTATACTTCCAACAAGAATAACTTGAGCTACAGAGCTCCAAATGAGGTGATTAAAAAAGCAATGGAAAGTAGAAATCGAGAGCTTTCCAAGAATATATGGCACTGCATAGTGGACACTAAAATTAAGGGAGAAAACTGCCCCGAAATGTGCATAAATGAACATGGTGTCAACCTGCAGTGAGGCCAACTGATCTCTGCACCTTCGATAGAGTATAACTCGAGCTGTGAAGCTCCAAACTATGCGCTCCCAATGGCATTGGAAAGTAGACATTCAGGGATTTCCAAAAATATATAATAGTATGGGGTGGACAATGCGTTTGAGCCTCCAGAATCTGGCGTTTTTGACCACGTTTGAGGCAAACGTCACCTCAAACGTTGCACACCAAAGCCAGCGACCCTGTCCCCTTCAAAGGAGCATAACTTGAGTTGTATATGTCTAATTGAGGTGATTTCAATTGGGTTAGAAAGCTGACATTCAGAGCTTTCCAACCATATATAATAATCTATAGTGGGCATGAAATTGGCAACATTGACAAGAGGACAAAGAAGCGTCCCAAGACGTGAACCCCAACGCCTGAGCCTCACGTTTACACCAAAGTTTGAGGCAAACATGAGGCCAAACGTTTCTTGAATGGCTACCTGAGAGGAGCCTCACGTTTGTGCCAACGTCTGAGGCAAACGTGAGGCCAAACGTTGCTCCTCTCAGGCAGCCATTCAAGAAAGCTCCAAAAGGAAAAAATTTGTGGGACCACTGGTTTCAGGCCTTGGAGCATGCTTTACAGGTGCAGCATGTACCATACAATCAGTATGTGGAGTTTGCTGCTTATCAGCTTGCAGGAGAGGCCCAACCTTGGTGGCAAGTAGAGTGTCGCTTGCTACAGCTATAGAACACTGAGGTTCCATGTGATGTGTTCCGAACGGCCTTTTACAAGAAGTACTTTCCTGAGTCTGCAAGGGAAGCGAAGGAGATGGAGCTAATGCAGTTGAAGCAAGGTTCCATGTCTGTGGCTGAGTACACCAACAAGTTTGAAGAGCTTTGTAGGTTTTCTCGGGTGTGTCAGGGTGACCTGGAGACCTTCGAGAGCAGGAGGTGTATTAAGTACTAGAGGGTTTTGAAGGATAGCATTATGACTGTTGTGGCTCCTATAGAGATCTGTGTCTTCTCCGACTTGGTGAACAAAGCAAGGGTGGTGGAGGAGTATGACAAGACCGTCGCGGCATCCAAGGACACTCATGGAGGGAGCTCTAGTCGTGGGCGTGGCAAGTACTTTCATCCAAAAGGACAAAGTTTCAAAAGAGGAGGATATGCACCTCAAGGTCAAAGGGGCTTCAGAAGGAACAATCAGAATCAGTTTCAGTATGCTAAGGGGAGAGGAAATCAGAGTGAGAATTTTCCGGACATGACTTATGTGCGTTGTGGGCGTTTCCACCCTTATGACTCATGCAAGATTGATTTAGGTGGTTGCTTCCATTGTGGGTTACCTGGCCACATTACGAGGGATTGCACTCATGGGAGGAATCAGAATGCGGGCCAGAGTCAGCATCAAGGTCGAGTCTTTGCTGTGAATGCCAAGGATGCTTCCAGGGTGGATCCATTGATGAGAGGTAGATGTCTAATTGGTGATAAGTCCTTAGTTGCATTATATGATACTGGAGCTTCGCATTCGTTTATCTCGTTTACTAAAGTTAAGGAATTAAGTTTGAAACTGTCAGAGTTACCTTTTAATCTGCATGTACATACTCCACATCAGATAGTTATGACTAGATAAGGTTGTAGACAAGTAGGTTTCAAGCTTGAGGGTAGAGATTTTATACATGATTTGATCTGTCTACCTATGGTTGGGTTGGAGATGATTTTGGGGTTTGATTGGTTGTCAAAAAATCGGGTTTTGTAGGATTGCATTGAACGGACAATTCGATTTATGCTGGAAGGAAAGTGTGGAGCAGTAGTAGCTGCGGGATACTACCTGAACTCTGTAGTTGTGCGCTGCATTGGGGAAGAGTGTCAGGGTTACATCTTGTTAACTGTTAATGCTTCGGGCGATACCCAAGGCTTAGACTAGATTCCGGTGGTTAGGGAATTTTTGGAGGTATTTCCGGAAGATAGTTCTAAATTTCCACCTCAAAGAGAGATCGAGTTTGCGATTGAATTGGTCGGACTAGTGTCGATTGCGCCATATAGGATGGCTCTGAAAGAGCTGGCCGAGTTAAAGGTCCAATTGGAGGAGCTTCTAAACAAGAGGTTCATTCGACCGAGTGTGTCACCGTGGGGAGCGCTAGTTTTAGTGGTGAAGAAGAAGGATGGATGAATACGACTGTGTGTGGATTATCCTCAGTTGAATAAAGTGACTGTGAAGAATAAGTACCCGCTGCCAAGGATAGATGACTTGATGGATCAACTGCAAGAAGCTGGAGTGTTTTCCAAGATTGATTTAAGATCCAGTTACCATTAGATAAGGGTGAAAGAGGATGACATCCCTAAGACCGTGTTTAGAACACGTTATAGACACTACGAGTTTGCGGTAATGTCCTTTGGGTTAACGAATGCACCTGCTGCCTTGATGGATTATATGAACAGAATCTTTCGTCCCTTTCTGGGCAAGTTCGTGGTGATTTTCGTAGACAACATCTTAGTTTACTCTAAGACGGCGAGGGAACATGAGGAGCATTTGAGGATTGTGCTGCAAATCCTGAAAGAGTGAAAGTTGTACGCTAAGTTGTCGAAGTGCGAGTTCTGGAAGGAGGAAGTAAAGTTCCTAGGTCACGTGGTGAGCAAAAGAGGCATAGTGGTAGATCCTTCTAAGGTAGAAGCGGTGATGGAATGTGAAAGACCGATGACGGTGACGGAAGTTCGGAACTTCTTCTTGTTAGCCGAATATTACCAGAGATTTATCGAAGGATTTTCCCAGATTGCACTACCAATGACCAAGTTGACAAGAAAGGAAGCGCCTTTTGTTTGGACGTCAGAGTGTGAAGAGAGTTTTCAGACATTGAAACAGAAGTTAACTTCAGCACTTGTTTTGATCTTGCCGAAACCACATGAACCGTTTGAAGTGTACTGTGACGCTTCCTTAAATGGTTTGGGTTGCGTGTTGATGCAACACCGGAACGTGGTGGCTTACGCATCGCGTCAGCTGAGACCACATGAGGTGAATTACCCAACTCATGACTTGAAATTGCCGGCGATTGTGTTTGCATTGAAGATTTGGAGACACCATTTGTACGGAGTGAAGTTTAGCGTCTTTTCTGATCATAAGAGTCTCAAGTACATCTTTGATCAGAAGGAGCTAAATATGCGTCAAAGGAGATGGACGAAATTGGTTAAGGATTATGATTTTGATCTGAGTTATCATCCCGGAAAGGCGAATGTGGTAGCAGACACTTTGAATCAGAAGTCCTTGACAATAGTCTGGATGAGAATCAAGGAAAAGGAGCTAATGTAGAAGTTTGTGGATCTTAAGCTGGATATTGGTGAAGATGCCAGAAGAGCTTGCTTAAATCAGTTACAAATCTCAAGTGACATTAAATCTGAACTCTTGGAGGCTCATCAGAACGATGACGTGTTACTTGTGCACGAAATCGTGATACACAACTTCGTGCAACTGACCAGCAAGTGCACTGGGTCGTCCAAGTAATACCTTACGTGAGTAAGGGTCGATCCCACGGAGATTGTCGGCTTAAAGCAAGCTATGGTCATCTTGTAAATCTCAGTCAGGCATATTCAAATGGTTATGGGGTTTTAATAACTAAAAGAATGAAATAGAACATAAAATAGGATAGAAATACTTATGTAATTCATTGGTGAGAATTTCAGATAAGCGTACAAAGATGCTTTGTTCCCTCTGAGCCTCTGCTTTCCTATTGTCTTTATCCAATCACTCATACTCCTTTCCATGGCAAGCTGTATGTAGGTGGATCACCATTGTCAATGGCTAATCAGCTGAAAAAGGTCCTCTACGGTTTCCCGCATGGCTAATCCGTTGTCGGTTCTTGATCGTGTTGGAATAAGATCCGTTGATCCTTTTTTGCAGTCTCACTGTGCCCCACAGTCGCGAGTTTGAAGCTCGTCACAGTCATCCCATCCCAGATCCTACTCGGAATACCACGGACAAGGTTTAGACTTTCCGGATCTCAAGAATGCTGCCCATGTGATTCTAGCTTATACCACGAAGACTCTGATCGCACGGAATGGAAGCTCTGTTGTCAGGAGAGGAAACCATGTGTCGTGAACCAGGAGGCCAAGAGCAAGCACTCGCAGATAGAATGGAGGTGGTTGTCAGGCACGCATTCATGAGGGAAGATGATGATGAGTGTCAAGGATCATCACATCCACCAGGTTGAAGTGCGAGTGAATATCTTAGAACAAGAATAAGCTCGAATTGAATAGAAAACAGTAGTAATTTCATGAGAAACAGCAGAGCTCCACACCTTAATCTATTGTGTGTAGAAACTCCACCGTTGAAAATACATAAGAACAAGGTCTAGGTATGGCCGAATGGCCAGCCTCCCAAAAGTGATCAAAAGATCAAAAGATGATCCAAAGATGAAAATACAATAGTAAAAGGTCCTATTTATAGAGAACTAGTAACCTAGGGTTTACAGAAATAAGTAAATGATGCAGAAATCTACTTTCGGGACCCACTTGGTGTGTGCTTTGGCTGAGCATTAAAGCTTTCACGTGCAAATAGGCTTCTCTTGGAGTTAAACGCCAACTCTGGTGCCAGTTTGGGCGTTTAACTCCAGCTTTTATGCCAGTTTGGGCGTTTTACGCCATAATTTTTATGCTGACTTGGAACGCCAGTTTGGGCCATCAAATCTAGGAAAAGTATGGACTATTATCCATTTCTGAAAAGCCCAAGATGTCTACTTTTCAATGCAATTGAGAGCGCACCAATTGGGCTTCTGTAACTCCAAAAAATCCATTTCGAGTGCAGGGAGGTCAAAATCCAACAGCATCTACAGTCCTTTTTAAGCCTCTGAATCAGATTTTTGCTCAGGTCCCTCAATTTCAGCCAGAAAATACCTGAAATCACAGAAAAACACACAAACTCATAGTAAAGTCCAAAAATGTGATTTTAGCATGAAAACTAATAATTATATATTAAAAACTAACTAAATCATACTAACAACTACCTAAAAATAATGCCAAAAAGCGTATAAATTATCCGCTTATCACAACACGAAACTTAAATTGTTGCTTGTCCCCAAGCAACTGAAAACAAAATAGGATAAAAAGAAGAGAATATACAATGAATCTCACAATATCAATGAAACTTAGTCCCAATTAGATGAGTGGGGCTAGTAGCTTTTTTCTTTGAACAGTTTTGGCATCTCACTTTATCCTTTGAAATTCAGAATGATTGGCATCTATAGGAACTCAGAATTTTGGATAGTGTTATTGATTCTCCTAGTTCAATACATTGATTCTTGAACACAACTACTTTATGAGTCTTGGCCATGACCCTATGCACTTTGTTTTCCAGTATTACCACCGGATACATAAATCGCACAGACACATAACTGGGTGAACCTTTTCAGATTGTGACTCAGCTTTGCTAAAGTCCCCAGTTAGAGGTGTCCAAAGTTCTTAAGCACACTCTTTCTGCTTTGGACCACGACTTTAACCACTCAGTTTCAAGATTTTCACTTGGACCTTCATGACACAAGCACATGGTTAGGGACAGCTTGATTTACCCGCTTATGCCAGGATTTTAATCCTTTGGGCCCTCCTATCCATTAATGCTCAAAGGCTTGGATCCTCTTTACCCTTGCCTTTTGGTTTAAAGAGCTATTGGCTTTTCTTGCTTCTTTTTCCTTTTTCTTTCTCTCTTTTTTTCGCCATTTTTTTCACTACTTTTTTTTTTGCTTCAAGAATCAATTTCATGATTTTTCAGATTACCAATAACATTTGTCTTTGTTCATCATTCTTTCAAAAACCAACAATTTTAACATTCAAAACTTTCACTATAAAAAATATGCACTGTTCAAGCATTCATTTAAAAAACAAAAAGTATTGCCACCACATCAAAATAATTAAGCAAATTTCAAGATAAAATTTGAAATCCAAGTACTTCTTGTTCTTTTGTAATTAGGCACATTTTTCATTTAAGAGAGGTGAAGGATTCATAGAATTATTCATAGTTTAAGGCATAGATACTAGACACTAATGATCATGTAATGAAGACACAAACATGGATAACACATAAAGCATAAACATCGAAAAACATGAAGATAAGAACAAGGAAATCAAAGAACGGGTCCACCTTAGTGATGGCGGCTAGTACTTCCTCTTGAAGATCCAATGGAACGTCTGAGCTCCTCTATGTCTCTTCCTTGCCTTTGTTGCTCTTTCCTCATGGCTATTTGATCTTCTCTAATTTCATGGAGAATAATGGAGTGCTCTTGGTGCTCCATCCTTAGTTGCTCCATATTGGAACTCAAATCTCCCAAAGAGGTATTGAGTTGCTCCCAATAGTTGTGTGGAGGAAAATGCATCCCTTGAGGCATCTCAGGGATTTTTTGATGAGGGACTTCCTTATGCTCTTGTTGAGGTCCATGAGTGGGCTCTCTTATTTACTCCATCCTCTTTTTAGTGATGGGCTTGTCCTCTTCAATGAGGATGTCTTCCTCTATGATAATTTCAGCCAAATTGCATAGGTGATATATGAGTGATAAACCCCATTTTTAGGGTTTATCTTGTATTGAATTTAGAGTATTTTGATGACCTTTTCTCGCATTTAACCTATGAATTAGCATGGTTTTGTAATCTCTCCCATATTTGTGCTTAAGTGTAAAAACATGCTTTTTAAGCCTTATTTTGATGAATTCTAATTCCTCTTTGATTCCATAAGATGCATTGATGTGTTTGCTAGTAATTCCAGGATTGAAATAGGCTAGGCATTGATCAAAGGGAGCAAGGAAGGAAGCATTCAAGTGGAGAGAAGCATAAAAAAAGTCAAAGAAGTGAAATCAGCCAAGCACGCGTACGCGCACAAGGCGCTCGCGCGCACATTGCAGAATCGGCCAGGGACGTGCACGCGTCGAAGTTCGCACATGACTTCATTAAAGCAGCACGTGCCTGGCGATCTTGGGGAGTTTCTGAACCAACTTTGGCGCCAAAATGCACTAAAAGGACCAAGGATAGAAGGGGAAGGCATCAATCTATCATTAAGCATCATTAGTTTTAGTTTAGAGTAGTTAGAGAGAGAAGCTCTCACTTCTCTCTAGAATTATGATTAGGTTTAGGTTAATCTATAGGATTATGCTTTAATTCACTTCTCCTTTATCAAGTCTTAATCTTCTCCTCTTCCTCTTTCTAGTTATGTGCTTTAATAATTGTAATTCTTCATTTTGTTTTGGATAGATTGTTGGTCCTTTGTTTTCTTTCAATAATGCAATTTGAGGTAATACATGATAATTGTGATTTCCTTGATTGTTGTTGTTAATTCTTTGCAATAATTGTTGTTAGATTCTATTCTTGTTATCAATTTACTATGCTTTTCTTTTGTGCCTTCCAAGTGTTTGATGAAATGCTTGGTTGGATTTTAGTGTAGGTTTTGTTTCTCTTGGCCTAGGCAGAGTAATTAGTGACTCTTGAGTTATCTAATTCCTTTGTGGTTGATAATTATAAGTTGCTAATTGATTTGAATGCCTCTAATGCTAGTCTTTCCTTTAGGAGTTGATTAGGACTTGAGGAATCAAATTGATTCATCCACTTGACTTTCCTCCATGGTTAGAGGTTAACTAAGTGGGAGTAATGGACAATTTGTTATCATAATTGAGGAGGATAACTAGGATAGGACTTCTAGTTCTCATATCTTGCCAAGAGCTTTGTTAGTTGTTAGTTTTTTTTCTTTGCCATTTATATTTCTTGTCTAAAATCTTAAAAAAACCCCAAATATAACTCACAACCAATAAGAAGACACTTCATTACAATTCCTAGGGAGAACGACCCGAGGTTTCAATACTTCGGTTTATAAATTTTAGGGGTTTGTACTTGTGACAAACAACTTTTGTATGAAAGGATTATTGCTTGGTTTAGAAACTATACTTGCAACGAGAATTCATTTGTGAAATTCTAAACCATCAAAAATCCATTCATAAAAAAATGGCGCTGTTGCTGCGGAATTGCAATGGTGTTATGTTATTGGTTATTGTATATATGTGAATAGTGTGAATATGTTTGCTTTTGTTAGCTCTTACTAGTTTTAGGATTTAATTTTCTTGCTTTTTATTTGATTTTGTTTTCATTTTCCTCTTGCTATCATGAATTCTCACCTTGGCTATGAGTTTGGTTATCAACATGTTGTAGGAAATGAGGACTATAATGAAGATGTGTATCAAGAATGGGATAACCAAAGGTGGGAGGAGCCATATGCTTATGATCAATCCTCATGGCAACAACCTCCACCAATGCACTATGAAGAAGAGCCATTCTATGAAACATATCAATCCAATGGCTTTGGTGAATCACCTTGTGACTTTCAAGAACCACCACCATATGCCTATGAACCATATCCTCAACATAACTCTCAACCATACTCACAAGCCCCTTCTTACCAACCACCTTCATATGACCCAAATCCATATCCATCCTACCAATAACCATATGAGCCATATGAACCACATATAGAGCCACCACCATTCCAACATCAATATTTTCAAGAACCACCTCCAATATACGAAAATTTTCAACCACAAGATGAATACTACTTTCCACCACAACCTCCCATGGAAGAATACTCATATCCATTGATCCAAGAGCCACATGATCCTAATCTTATTATCCAAGAGGAACAAGAGTCAAGGGATCGTCTCAAGGAAGTATTGGATCAATTTCAAGCAACCATGAAGTGTGTTGTGCAACAAGTGGAAAGAATGGAAAACATTGAACCACCACAACTCTACCAAGAAGAACCATCTTCCCAAAATGTTGAACCCTTCCACCCACCCCAACCTCCAATGGATGACATCCTTGGTGTTCTTGTTCAAGGGCAAGAAGAGATGAAAAGGAATGTGCAAAATTTCATGGCCGTCTTGGATGCGGTAACAAATCAATTAGCCTCCCAATGCTTGAACACTCAAGGAACCCCCACGGCTACATGTGGAGAATCCTTTGAACTTGAAGAACCTTCTCTCATTAGATTTGAAAGCGTTGAGGAGGTAAATTTTTCTCATACTCCCTATTATGATTTGAGTAAGGGAAAAGATTTAGATAAAGTTGTTCAACAAAGGATTGAGATTAAGAGATCTTGTGAAGAGGTGGAAGTCCCTAGAAATAGAAGAACGGGAGTGGAATACGCTTTGTCAAGATCGTTGGAAGTATCTTTGCCTAGGTTGTCATCTACTCCTTCACTTGAGTGGGTACAATTCATTTCTATTAGATTTATTGTCCCACTTGAGTATGGCTTGCTTGAAACGGATGGTCAACTTAGGATGCTTTGTGGGATGAACCGTAAGCGAAAGATGTTTTGTGGTTGGCGTTGTAAATCAAGGCTCATTTTGGTTGATACTTCAAGAGTTGAATACAAAGGTGGGAATAGTGCTCAAATAGATGGGTTTAGGAGGATTGTTGGGCACTTCATAGAGGATTCTTCTTGTTCACCAGGCCATTTTCCAGGCCATTTTCCAGAGAGTTAGGCCTAATCTGGGCCAACCTTAAGCCTACAGCCCAACTCCTCGCACGCGTGTGCGCACCATACGCGCACGCGTCCTTACCTATTTTCATCATCCACGCCTGAGCGCTTAAGGCGCGAACGCGTCAGCTCCTAGATTCGTCAATCCATGCGGACGCGCACTGTGCGCGCCTACGTCGATATAAAAACATGAAAACCCTAACACGCGAGGAACGCTGCGTAGTAGCGCGACACCCTCTTCCTCCTCTCTTCCCTTTTTTCTTCTCGGCCAAACCACACGCCGCCGGCGACCACCCTCCGACCGTCACTGACCTCACTCTCTTTTCCATCCTCACTCTCTCGTTCACACACACTCACCTGCTCTCTCACTCCCTCCCTCCGTCCCTCTCACCAACCAGCCGCACCGCCGCGAGGCCCTCTTCACCCTCTGTCATTCTTTCTGCCGTCACCACCTTCTAAGGCGGCGACTTTGCTACTGATTCAACCCTCGCTCATCCCAGTTCCATTTCCATTTTTCTACTCTGCTCCCAGGTTCCATGCCTCAGACTCTGTTTTCCTTAATTTTCTTTACTGATTAATTTTAGTTAATTAAAATGTAGTTTCTGCATGCTAGGTTAGATAGATATAACTGCTGTTAGGTAGCTAGGTCTAGATAGAGGATTCTAGGCCTGATAAGTGCTCCGTTTGTTTTCATTCTTTGTTTGTTTACTTCGGTGTTGTATGCTGATTTTGGATTGCTATGTATGCAATTTGTGTTGCTGGGTTGTATTCCACTGCTGCTGTGCTTAATTGATGTTACCTTCTTGCTGCTTATGCTATGTTGCTATCTGGGAATGTCCTATTTTAAGCCGGGATGCTGCTCAATTTTCAAGAAATCTATTTTCATTTTAGTCTCTATTGCAAATTTGGGTTAATTTCCGTTTCCTTTTGACTTCCGAGATTTGCACCAATCATTGTGAACATGATTTCTATGTTTAGTCACGACTCTTCTTTTATTGAGCCCATATATCATCATACCACTAATCCACTTTCCTAACTCTCTAATCTCGTTAAACGCTTACTTTTTACTCACATTTAACGCTCTTTAACCATTCTTTCAAGGTATGACGTTTTTATTGCTTAATGAGTAAGAGTTGTTGATTTCCTTAAAACTTTGATTTCTTGATTTACAGCCTTGTTTTCTGTCCTTACTTGCAAACCAAGTTTTCAAGTTTAGTCCACATCATGATTGCTTATCATCCATCTCATATCCTGAACATGTTTTCCTTGTTTCATGCTAAGTGCTTCATTACTTATATTCTATCATACTTTTCAGGATGTCTGATAAAGGAAAAGCCATAGCCACTACCTCCAAGAAGAGAAAACATTCTACACCCTCTGTTCCCTCCATTTACAAGAATTATGCTAAGAATCCGTTGAATGAGGAATAAAAGGAAAATCAGTTGCTACCTTCTACCAATCCAACAAAGTTTCCCAATCTTTACTATGAGCTTCGCTTCCAAAACTATCAAAAGACGAAGCTGAATACTGAGAAGAGATTACTCCTACCCAATGATGTGAGACGAGCCATCACTAGTCGCATCCTAGAGTTGGGTATGGACTTTGTTGATAGAGATTTGGGATATATCAACATTTCTTGGGTTAAGGAATTCTATTGCAACTTCTTCCCTCCTACTTTAAATTCAGTTCAGTTGAGGGGTAGAGAGGTTATGATCACTGAGTCAGCCATAGAGGAGGCATTGCAGTGCCGACATCTTACTGATGGCACCTGCGCTCATCAGCAGGCTGAGATAGCTGTTCAGAGCATGACCTTTGACTATGAGGCGCTTAGGCGCGTGATTGGTTTACCAGATGCCACTTGGGTGATGGACTTGGGCAACACAAAGCCCAAAGGGATGCTCTTTGCACACTTGAACAAGGAGGCCAAGACTTGGCAGATGATCTTCGCTCACTACGTCTTGCCCACCACTCACTTTTCTGAGATCCCTATGGAGATGCTACTTTTGATTGGTTGTGTTATGGAGGGCAAGGATGTTTATTTTCCTCGATTGATCCGGTAGTGTATGTAGCGAGCACATATTCGTGGCCTACTCCCGTTTCCCACCTTGGTTACCAGTATGGCCGCCTTAGCTGAGGTCCCCTGGTTGGATGATGATGTGATACCACCACCCCCAAATAACGATGACAAGGAGGTTACCATTCCTTGGGGTGGCTGGGTGCACGAGAAACCCCCGACTAGATGCCGATCTAGGGCTAGAGCAGTTGTAGGGATGGCTGGACCATCAGCCTCGACAGCAGCCCCATCCTCTTCTACAGCAGCAGCTCCATCTTCTTTGATAGCCCCTTTTTCAGCACCTGAGCCAACTTACCTACTAGTTCAGCGTCTGTTTCGGTTTCTGAAGTGCGGAAAGCGCTAGATCATGCGCCGACTGGATCGGATGGATCAGGCACTCATCTCCCTGGGCGCTGAGTTACCTCCACTCCCAGACTCTCCAGCCTCCGATGAGCAGGATCATCAGGAGGAGGATGTTGATGAGCCGACTCAGTAGGTTGCACCTCCAGCTGCACCTGACACTACAGAGATTCAGCAGCCCCATGAGGAGCCGGTCCCACAGCCTCAGACAGAGTCAGCATCTACCGGTGTCCCTACCCCTGATCCTCAGGATTAGCATCGGGGACGATGCTTAATCTTAAGTGTGGGGAGGTTTCCTGTGGCACCATTAGAGGACCGGTGAACACTTTAGTTATGCTGCCTAGTTATCTCATTTTGCGTACTTTATGTATATATTTGTCATTTTGGGTTATTTTGGATACTTTTATTGGATTTTAGATATTTTGGATGCTTCTGCATATTTTTACATGTTTTGGATGATAGATTCCATACTTTTAGTTAGATTTTTTCTTTATAAACTTTTGCATATTTCTCTTTTTAGCTTATAGTTGTGATTAGAAACCATGTTTGTGAATTGTTAAAACTTAGTCACCTTTTTGCATGAGAAATTGGTCTTAAAGTGAAAAAAAAGGGTAAACTAAGGAAATTTTTGAAATTTTTGAATTTTTCAATCACAACAATGCTTAGTCAAATATTGAGATTTTCCAAGAAACTTAATTATAGGGCATAGGGCACCAACCCAATTGATTGAAGAAAATTTTTGGTGAAACTTGCTTGAATTCTTACTTTGTGAAGCATGTATTGAACTAAGAACACAAGCTTGTGAGACTTGAGCCTATTGATGTGGTTACATTTTATAACCACTTATTTTCCATTCTTGTGTGTAATTATTCTCTTTCTATGATTGTGATCCTTGATTTGCTTGATTCTATATGTCCATTTATTTCTTGTATTCATGCATTTGTATGATTGAGGCCATTATTTCATTAGCCCACTTACCCAAATAGCCTACCTTTTACTCTCCATTGTTAGCCAATTTTGAGCCTATGCTTAACTAACTTGTTCTCATTTTAGCACATTACAAGCCCAAGGCGGAAAACCAATGAAAGTCCCTTGCTTGGATCTTTGATTAGCCGAGGCTAGTGAGAGTGCTTATTATTCAAAGATGGTGAGGTTTGGGAACATTGGATGGGATAAAAAGGGTAGTACACTTTCATATTTAGGAATTGGGAATATATTCGTGTATTGATTGAATGTATAAGACCTTATGCAATTGATGTTCTTGTACAAAGTATAAAAAGAAAAGAAAAAAAGAGAGAAGAGAAAAATAAAATGAAAGAAAAAAAAGGGAATATAGGAAAAAAAAGAGAAGAAAAAGAAAGAAGGAAATAAAAAGAAAGAAACCAAAGGGGACAAAATGCTCCAAAGTGAAGTTCAATAAAAAGGAAACCAATGCATAAGTGTTACGAATCAAGAAATAAGATGCATGAGTATGTAAAAGAAAAAGTGAGAAATGGGTAGTTAGAGTAGTTTGAATTTGTATAGATTATTATATAGTTAGGTGGGAAAGTCTAGCTAATCCAAGATCTAAACTCTAGTCCACTTAACCATAAATGATCCTACCTTGACCCTAACCCCATTACAACCTAAATGAAAGACCTCATGATGAATGTATGTATGCATTGAATAGGTGTTGATTGTTAGAAGAAAATCAAATTTTGGAAAGCATGATTAGAAGAGAATTGAGTGAATTAACCCTTAAACACTTGAGTGAATAGAGCGGATACATATCCGGTGAGGGTTCGAAAGTTCAATTACATGTGTTCACCCATATTATCTATATTCTTGCAAGCTTGAAAATCTTTTGACAAGATTCAATACAACTATGGTTTGGACTTAATTCCTATTGTCCTAGCTATTGTGCTTATACATGTCTCTTGGGAATTGATATGTTTGGACTAAGCATTTCCATTTGCTTTAGATAATTGCATCTAGATAGGACTCATATAGTTTAGTTGCATTTAATAAATGTCATACCCCTTAGTTCCTTCTTATTTTAGCATGAGGACAAGCTAAGGTTTAAGTGTGGGGAGGTTGATAAACCCCATTTTTAGGGTTTATCTTGTATTGAATTTAGAGTATTTTGATGACCTTTTCTCGCATTTAACCTATGAATTAGCATGGTTTTGTAATCTCTCACGTATTTGTGCTTAAGTGTAAAAACATGCTTTTTAAGCCTTATTTTGATGAATTCTAATTCCTCTTTGATTCCATAAGATGCCTTGATGTGTTTGCTAGTAATTCCAGGACTGAAATAGGCTAGGCATGGATCAAAGGGAGTAAGGAAGGAAGCATACAAGTGGAGAGAAGCATAAAAAAAGTCGAAGAAGTGAAATAAGCCAAGCACGCGCACGCGCCTATTGCAGAATCGGCCAGGGACGCGCACGCGTACCGTGCGTGCACGCGTCGAAGTCCGCACATGACTTCATTAAAGCAGCACGTGCCTGGCGATCTTGGGGAGTTTCTGAACCAACTTTGGAGCCAAAATGCACTAAAAGGACCAAGGATAAAAGGGGAAGGCATCAATCTATCATTAAGCATCATTAGTTTTAGTTTAGAGTAGTTTTAGAGAGAGAAGCTCTCACTTCTCTCTAGAATTAGGATTAGGTTTAGGTTAATCTCTCTTCTTAGATCTAGGTTTAATTCATGCTTCAATTCACCTCTCCTTTATCAAGTCTTAATCCTATCCTATTCCTTTTTCTAGTTATGTGCTTTAATAATTATGATTCTTCACTTTGTTTTCGATAGATTGTTGTTCTTTTATTTCCTCTTTCAATAATGCAATTTGAGGTCATTCATGATAATTGTGATTTCCTTAATTGTTGTTGTTAATTCTTTGCAATAATTGTTGTTAGATTCTATTCTTGTTATCAAATTACTATGCTTTTCTTTTGTTGCTTCCAAGTGTTTGATGAAATGCTTGGTTGGATTTTAGTGTAGGTTTTGTTCCTCTTGGCCTAGGTAGAGTAATTAGTGACTCTTGAGTTATCTAATTCCTTTGTTGATTGATAATTAGAAGTTGCTAATTGATTTGAATGCCTCTAAAGCTAGCTTTTCCTTTAGGAGTTGATTAGGATTTGAGGAATCAAATTGATTCATCCACTTGACTTTCCTCCATGGTTAGAGGTTAACTAAGTGGGAGTAATGGACAATTTGTTATCACAATTGAGGAGGATAACTAGGATAGGACTTCTAGTACTCATATCTTGCCAAGAGCTTTGTTAGTTGTTAGTTTATTTTCTTTGCCATTTATATTTCTTGTCTAAAATCTTAAAAAACCCCAAATATAACTCACAACCAATAACAAGACACTTTATTGTAATTCCTAGGGAGAACGACCCGAGGTTCAATACTTCGGTTTATAAATTTAGGGGTTTGTTACTTGTGACAAACAATCTTTTGTATGAAAGGATTATTGCTTGGTTTAGAAACTATACTTTACAACGAGATTTCATTAGTGAATTTCTAAACCGTCAAAAATCCAATCATCAATGAGATGAGGGAAGGCTAACCTTGCTAAAGTGGAAGGTTTGTCAGCAACCTTGGATAGTTCTAGAGGTATAATCTCATGAACTTCCACTTCCTCTCCAATCATGAGGACTTGGTCCAACCTTTGATCAAAGTTGACCCTTCTAGTGTAGGGGCGTGCATCTCCTTGCACCATAGGCAAGTTGAATGCCAACCTTACAATTTTTGGACTGAAATCTAAGTATTTCCCCTGAACCATTGTGAGCCAATTCTTTGGGTTTGGGTTCACACTTTGATCATGGTTCTTGGTGATCCATGCATTAGCATAGAACTCTTGAACCATTAAGATTCTGACTTGTTGAATGGGGTTGGTGAGAAATTCCCAACTTCTTCTTCGGATCTCAAGTCGGATCTCCGGATACTCATTCCTTTTGTGCATGAAAGGAACCTCAGGGATCACTTTCTTCTTGGCCACAACTTCATAAAAGTGGTCTTGATGGACCTTTGAGATGAATCTCTCCATCTCCCATGACTCGGAGGTGGAAGCTTTTGCTTTCCCTTTTCTCTTTTTAGAGGTTTCTCCGGCCTTAGGTGCCATAAATGGTTATGGAAAAACAAAAAGCAAACACTTTTTCCACACCAAACTTAAAATATTTTCTCGTCCTCAACCAAAAGAAGAAAGAAGGGAGGAGAAGAAGAAAAAAATGGAGGAGATGGAGAGGTGTGAGTGGTTCGGCCAAGGAGGGAAAGAAGTGTTTATAATGTGTAAAAATGAAGGAGGGATGAAGGGTTTATATCGGAGTGGAGAGAGGGGGTAGGGTTCATGTATTAGGGGTTGGGTATGGGAGGGAAAAAATTTAAATTTGGATGGTGAGGTAGGTGGGGTTTTTTGGGGGAAGAGTGGGTGGATGTGATTGGTGAAGGGTATTGGGGAAGAGAAATAGAGGTGATTGGTGAGGGATATTTGGGGAAGTGTGTTATTGGAATGTGTGAAGAAGAGAGAGAGAGAGAGTTGAGGTAGGTGGGGATCCTGTGGGGTCTACAGATCCTGATGTGTCAAGGATTTCTCATTCCTGCACCATTTTGGCGTGTAAACGCCCCCCTAGTGCCAATCCTGGCGTTAAACGCCAGGTTGCTGCTCATTTCTGGCATTTAACGCCAGCTTTTCTTTCCTTTCTAGCATTAAAGGCTAACTTAGTGCCTTTTTCTGGTGTTAAACGCTAGTCTGGTGCACTTTTCTGGCGTTAAATGCCCATAATGGTGCCAGGCTGGGCGTTTAACGCCCATTCTGCTACCCTTACTGGCGTTTAAATGCCAGTAAGCTCCTCCTTCAAGGTGTGTTGTTTTTAATGCTGTTTTTGAGTTTTGCTTTTATTTTTGTAGTTGTTTTTACGACTCCACATGATCATCAACCTAAAGAAAACATAAAATAACAATGGAAAATGGAATTTTAACATAGATAAATAAAAATTGGATTGCCTTTCAATAAACGCTTCTTTAATGTCAATAGCTTGACAGTGAGCTCTCATGGAGCCTCACAGATTCTCAGAGCATGGTTGTGGCCTCCCAACACCAAACTTAGAGTTTGAATGTGGGGGCTCTGTTTGACTCTATATTGAAAGAAGCTTTTCATGCTTCTTCTCCATGTGTACAGAAGAAGATCCTTGAGCTTTAAACACAAGGTTGTCCTCATTCACTTGAAGGACCAACTCTCCTCTGTCAACATCAATCACAACTTTTGTTGTGGCTAGGAAGGGTCTGCCAAGAATGATAGATTCGTCTTTATTCTTCCCAGTGTCCATGATTATGAAGTCAGTAGGGATGTAAAGGCCTTCAACCTTCACTAAGTCATCCTCTACAAGTCCATAAGTCTGTTTCCTTGAATTGTCTGTCATCTCTAGTGAGATTCTTGCAGCTTGTACCTCATAGATCCCTAGTTTCTCCATTACAGAGAGTGGCATGAGGTTTACACTTGACCCCAAGTCACACAGAGCCTTCTCAAAGGTCATGATGCCAATGGTGCAAGGTATTAAGAACCTTCCAGGATCCGGTTTCTTTTGAGGTGTCTTTAGCTGAGCCAAGGTGTTTAGTTCATTAATGAGCAATGAAGGTTCATCCTCCCAAGTCTCATTACCAAATAACTTGGCATTCAGCTTCATGATTGCTCCAAGGTACTTAGCAACTTGCTCTTCAGTAATATCTTTATCTTCTTCAGAGGAAGAATACTCATCAGAGCTCATGAATGGCAGAAGTTGGTTCAATAGAATCTCTATGGTCTCTGTATAAGCCTCAGATTCCTTTGGTTCCTCAGAGGGGAAACTCCCTAGTGTTCTTCCTCACTGGGAATCACTACCTTTCCTTCCTCCACAGATTTGGCCATGTTGGACGTGGTTGTGGCCTTGCACTCTCTTTTTGGATTCTTTTCTGTATTGCTTGGGAGAGTGTTAGGAGGAGTTTTAATAACTCTTTTACTCAGCTGACCCACTTGTGCCTCCAAATTTCTAATGGAGTATCTTGTTTTATTCATGAAACTTAGTATGGTCTTAGATAGATCTGAGACCATGGTTGCTAACCCAGAATGATTCTGCTCAGAGTTCTCTGTTTGTTGCTGAGAAGATGATGGAAAAGGCTTGCTATTGCCAAACCTGTTTCTCCCACCATTATTATTATTGAAGCCTTGTTGAGGCTTCTGTTGATCCTTCTATGAGAAATTTGAGTGATTCCTCCATGAAGAATTGTAGGTGTTTCGATAGAGTTCTCCCATGTAATTCACCTCTTCCATTGCAGAATTCTCAGGGTCATAAGCTTCTCCTTCAGAGGAGGCTTCTTTAGCACTGCCGGATGCAGCCTGTAATCCAGTCAGATTATGAGAAATCATATTGACTTGTTGAGTCAATATTTTGTTTTGAGCCAATATGGCATTTAGAGTATCAATCTCAAGAACTCCTTTCTTTTGAGTTGTCCCATTGCTCACAGGATTTCTTTCAGAAGTGTACATGAACTGGTTATTTGTAACCATTTCAATGAGTTCCTGAGCTTCTGTAGGCATTTTCTTCAGATGAATAGATCTACCAGTAGAATGGTCCAATGACATCTTGGATAACTCAGACAGACCATCATAGAAGATACATATGATGCTCCATTCTGAAAGCATGTCAGAAGGACACCTTCTGATCAATTGCTTGTATCTTTCCCAAGCTTCATAGAGGGATTCACCTTCCTTCTGTTTGAAGGTTTGAACTTCCACTCTAAGCTTACTCATCTTTTGAGGTGGAAAGAATTTAGCTAAGAAGGCATTGACTAGCTTTTCCCAAGAGTTCAGGCTGTCTCTAGGTTGTGAGTTCAACCATATACTAGCTCTGTCTCTTACAGCAAAAGAAAAAAGCATAAGTCTGTAGACCTTGGGATCAACTCCATTGGTCTTAACAGTGTCACAGATTTGCAAAAATTCAGTCAAGAACTGATGAGGATCTTCCAATGGAAGTCCATGAAACTTGCAATTCTATTGCATCAGAGAAACTAATTGAGGCTTAAGCTCAAAGTTGTTTGCTCCAATGGCAGGAATAGAGATGCTTCTCCCATAGAAGTCGGGAGTTGGTGCAGTAAAGTCACCAAGCACCTTCCTTGCATTGTTGGCATTGTTGTTATTTTTGGCTGCCATGTCTTCTTCTTTTTCGAATATTTTTGTTAGGTCCTCTCCAGAGAGTTGTGCTTTAGCTTCTCTTAGCTTCCTCTTTAGAGTCCTTTCAGGTTCAGGATCAGCTTCAACAAGAATACCTTTATCTTTGTTCCTACTCATATGAAAGAGAAGAAACAAATAAAATATGGAATCCTCTATCTCACAGTATAGAGATTCCTTGATGTGTCAGAGGAAAAGAAGAATAGAAGGATGAGGTAGAAAATTCGAACTTATAGAGAGGGAGAGAGTCTGAATTGCTAAGAGAGAAGGAGCGTTAGTGATTAAATAGTAAGAGATGAGAGAGGGAATTTTCGAAAATTAAAGAGAGAGAAAAGTAGTTAGGTGGTTTTAAAAAAGATAAGAAATATTGATTAGTTGAAAAAGATTTGAAAACAATTTTGAAAAGATAAAGAGTTATAAAAAAGGGAAGTTGAAATCAAAATTAAAGAGATATGATTGAAAATAATTGATTTTAAAAAGATATGATTGAAAAGATATGATTGAAGAAAATTTGATTTTTGAAAAGTTATGATGAAAAGATATGGTTGAAAAAGATTTGACTGAAAAAAATATGTTTGAAAAGATATGATTGAAAAACAAATTTTTTAAAAAGATTTGATTTTTAAAATTTCATGACTTGACTAACAAGAAATTAAAAGACATGATTCTAAAATTCAAATATTGAACATTTCTTAACAAGAAAGTAACAAACTTGAAATTTTTGAATCACAACATTAATTGTTAGCAAGGATTTTCGAAAATATTAAAAGAAAAATGAAAAAAATTTGATTTTGAAAAAGATATGATTGATATGAGAGGATATGAAAAAGATAAGATTTTGAAAAATCAGCTTTAAAACTTGAAAATTTGAAAAAGATATGATTTGAAAACAAAATTTCCTCCTTGGTGCTATCCTGGCGTTAAACACCCAGAATGGATACCATTCTACGCGTTTAACGCCCACTTGTCTACCTTTTTGGGCGTTAAACACCCAGCCAGGTACCCTGGCTGGCGTTTAAACGTCAGAATTCCTTCTTCACTGGACGTTTTGAACGCCCAACTTTTTCTCTGTGATTCCTCTGCTGTATGTTCTGAATCTTCAATTCTCTGTATTATTGACTTGAAAAGACAAAAAAAATTTTGAATTTTTAATGATGAGAGAGAAAAACAACAAAATGGAACTAATCATGAAAAATTAAGATCAAATAAACAATGCATGCAAGAACACTTTGAATGTCAAGACGAACATCAAGAACATATTTTTGAAGATTTTTTAGAAAAGAAAGACATGCAAGACACCAAACTTAGAAATTTTCATACTAGAGACACTAACAAATTTAGAATGCACATGAGAAACAACAAAAGACACAAAACAAGAGGATTTAAAGATCAGACAAAGACAATCATCAAGAATAACCTGAAGATCATGAAGAACAACATGCATGAGTTTTCAAAAATTTACAAGAAAAATAAAAACATGCAATTGACCCCAAACTTAAAAATTGACACTAGCCTCAAACAAGAAACAGAAATATTTTTGATTTTATAATTTTATAATTTTTTTTGTAATTCTTCAAAAATTATTTTTGGAAAAGAAAAATATGAAACTCAAAATTTTTAATAAAAATTCCAGGAATATTGCAATGTTAGTCTAAAGCTTTAGTCTAAAAGGATTAGACATGATCAACCAAGCTTCAGCAGGACATTACATACAACAGCCAAATTGATGGGAATCAACTAGCTACTGTGATGATAAAAACATCATCTGAAACTCTAGAATTCATTCTTAAAAATTCTGAAGAAGAAAATAAAAAGAAAAATACCTAAGCTAAGCAACAAGATGAACCGTCAGTTGCCCAAACTCGAATAATCCCCGGCAACGGCGCCAAAAACTTGGTACACGAAATCGTGATACACAACTTCATGCAGCTGACCAGCAAGTGCACTAGGTCATCCAAGTAATACCTTACGTGAGTAAGGGTCGATCCCACAGAAATTGTTGGCTTGAAGCAAGCTATGGTCATCTTGTAAATCTCGGTCAGGCAGATTCAAATGGTTATGGGGTTTTGATAACTAAAAGAACGAAAAAGAATATAAAATAGGATAGAAATACTTATGCAATTCATTGGTGGGAATTTTAGATAAGCGTATGAAGATGCTTTGTTCCCTCTGAGCCTCTGCTTTCCTATTGCCTTCATCCAATCATTCATACTCCTTTCCATGGAAAGCTGTATGTAGGTGGATCACCGTTGTTAATGGCTACCATCCATCCTCTCAGTGAAAAAGGTCCTCTACAGTTTCCAGCATGGCTAATCAGCTGTCAGTTCTCGATCATGTCGGAATAAGATCCATTGATCATTTTACGCACTGTCACTGCGCCCCACAGTCGCGAGTTTGAAGCTCGTCACAGTCATACCATCCCAGATCCTACTCGGAATACCACAGACAAGGTTTAGACTTTCTGGATCTCAAGAATTCTGCCCATGTAATTCTAGCTTATACCACGAAGGCTCTGATTGCACGGAATGGAAGCTTTGTTATCAGGAGAGGCAACTATGCTTCATGAACCAGGAGGCGAAGAGATACACACTCATGCTCTCGCAGATAGAACGGAGGTGGTTGTCAGGCACGCGTTCATGAGGGAGGATGATGATGAGAGTCACAGATCATCACATCCACTAGGTTTAAGTGCGAGTGAATATCTTAGAACAAGAATAAGCTCGAATTGAATAGAAAACATTAGTAATTGTATTGATTCATGAGGAATAGCAGAGCTCCACACCTTAATCTATGGTGTGTAGAAACTCCATAATTGAAAATACATAAGAACAAGGTCTAGGCATGGCCGAATGGCCAGCCTCCCTAAAGTGATCAAAAGATCAAAAGATGATCCAAAGATGAAAATACAATAGTAAAAGGTCCTATTTATAGAGAACTAGTAACCTATGGTTAATAGAAATAAGTAAATGATGCAGAAATCCACATCCGGGGCCCACTTGGTGTATGCTTGGGCTGATCATTGAAGCTTTCACATGCATAGGCTTCTCTTGGAGTTAAATGTCAGCTCTGGTGCCAGTTTTGGCGTTTAACTCCAGCTTTTATGCAAGTTTGGGCGTTTTACACCATAATTTTTATGCTGATTTGGAATGTCAGTTTCGGCCATCAAATCTCGAAAAAAGTATGGACTATTATACATTTCTGGAAAGCCCAAGATGTATAATTTCCAACGCAATTGAGAGCGTTCCAATTGGACTTTTGTTGCTCCAGAAAATCTATTTTGAGTGTAGGGAGGTCAGAATCCAACAGCATCTACAGTCCTTTTTCAGCATCTGAATCAGATTTTTGCTCATGTCCCTCAATTTCAGACAAAAAATACCTGAAATCATAGAAAAACACACAAACTCATAGTAAAGTTCATAAATGTGATTTTAGCATGAAAACGAATAATTATATATTAAAAACTAACTAAATTATACTAAAAACTACCTAAAAATAATGCCAAAAAGCGTATAAATTATCCGCTCATCAGTTACCAAAAGTATTGCCAGCCATTGAACAAGGGAAGCAATGGAGTGTATCATGGGATCAAGATGGAATGTGGAGATTCAAGGGTAGAGTCAATGTACTGGATGTGAGGATGTTATGACAAGATATATTGAGAGAAGTGCACATGAGCAGATTCTCTATTCATCCTGGAAGTACTAAGATGTACCGTGATCTGAAAACTATATTCTGGTGGCCTGGTATGAAGAGGGATGTGGCAAAACATGTCTCAAAGTGCCTGACATGTCAGAAGGTGAAGATAGAACATCCGAAACCATCGGGAATGCTTCAACCACTTGAAATACCTCAATGGAAGTGGGAAGCTATTGCAATGGATTTTGTGACCGATTTACCGAGGACTAGGTCAGGACTTGATGCGATTTGGGTGATCGTGGATTGCTTAACCAAAACTGCTCACTTTCTACCTATTCGAGTAAATTGTTCCATGGAAGAGTTAGCAAGGTTGTATATAAAAGAGATAGTAAGGTTGCATGGTGTGCCGTCGAGCATAGTGTCGGACCGTGACCCCCGATTCACATCAAGGTTTTGGGGTGCTTTCCAAAAGGCTTTCGATACAAGACTATGTCTTAGTATGGTGTTCCATCCACAAACAGATGGACAGTCAGAAAGGACTATTCAGACGTTGGAAGATATGTTGAGAGCGTGTGTTTTGGACCAACCTAGAAGTTGGGACCGCTACATGCCATTGGTGGAGTTTGTGTACAACAATAGCTTTCATGCGAGCATTGGGATGGCTCCGTATGAGGCTTTGTATGGACAGAAGTGCCAGTCTCCACTTTGTTGGTATGAATCAGGCGAAGCAAGTGTATTGGGTCCAGATGTGGTAGCAGAGACTACGGAGAAGATTAAGAAAATACGAGAAGGGATTTGACTGCTCAGAGTCGACAAAAGAGTTATACGGACCAGAAAAGAACACCGTTGGAGTTTGAAGTGGGAGAGCATGTGTTTCTACGAGTTACCCCCACAACTGGGATTAGAAGAGCAATCAAGACCAAGAAGTTGAATTCGAGGTATATAGGACCGTTTGAGATCCTAAGGCGTTTCGGGCCGGTGGCATACTAAGTGGCTTTGCCACTTGCCACCTCACCTGCCTAACCTACATGACGTGTTCCACGTGTCACAACTCCGTAAGTACACGTCAGACGCGGCTCATGTGTTGGAGCCTGAGACTGTCGAGTTAAGGGAGAACTTGACTTTCCAAGTGACACTGGTTAGAATTGACGACACCAGTGTAAAGAAGCTACGAGGAAAAGAAGTTCAGTTGGTTAAGGTTGCTTGGAAGCGAGCAGGAGTCGAAGAGAATACTTGGGATTTGGAATCTGAGATGCGAAAAGATTATCCCGAGTTTTTCCCAGGTAATTCAAATTTTGAGGGCAAAATTTCTTATTTGGTGGGGAGAATGTAAGAACTGCAATTAATCGAACCGGTTAATTAAGTGGTTATATTGCTCAAATTTGATTCCGAAAAGTTAGAGTGGAAATTTGATGTTTTAAACATCATTTTTGGACTCAGTATGTCTTTCCAAGTCAGAAAATGTGCTTTCTGCAAAAAACTGTAAAAAACCATGAACTGGCAGTTTAACCGGTTGAACTGGTTCATGTCTGCCCAGTGCTGCGCAAGAAAAGGTTGAAACAGTAAAAAACCTTAGGAAAACATTAGAAATAGAAAACCGAGCATTAATTTTAAAGGTTTGGCCCGATGTTGGGCCAAACGGGCTAAAAATCCTAACAGGTTGAACTGGGCCCAAGTTAGGCCCAAGTCCAACATATATAAAGGTTCATTTAATGAACCCTAGCCCCCATAAACACACACACTTCAGATTTGAGAGAGGGAAGGAGAGGAAGAAGAAACCCTAATCACCTCAATCTTCCCAAGCTCATATCTTGAGCTGTAGAGCTCCGATTTGCGTGCCATCAGCGGCTACGCATTCCTTGTGAAGAGCTCTACAAAAACCAACCAATAAACTCTAGAGGTAAGCTCGAAATCCTTCCAGTTCTTCTCTCCAAAATTTCGGGTTACATTAGGGTTTTGGGTTAAATGGGTTTTTGTGATTTTGGATGTTTAGGTTTGCTCTAATCCTTGCTTAGTCTTGGATTTTGGCCATCAAATCTGTTGGGAGAGGTAAAAGATACTAAATCCTTGTGAAATTATGTTTATGTTGAGCCCTAGGTTGATCTTGTGGTGATTTATATGTATATAGCTTG
This sequence comes from Arachis hypogaea, assembly GCF_003086295.3. Lineage (NCBI taxonomy): Eukaryota > Viridiplantae > Streptophyta > Magnoliopsida > Fabales > Fabaceae > Arachis > Arachis hypogaea. The sequence continues at coordinate 49,656,845 of NC_092045.1, forward strand.
ATTATTGTGAGTTTGGAGCTTGTTGGTGCTTGTTAGAGCTACTTTGGTGGTTGGATTTTGGTTGAAAGCTCATTTGGTTTATATTGGGAATCTTCCAAGGTATGGCTTCGATTTCCTCTATGTAGTATATAATATTCATGGATACTTAGGCTAGTGACCCATAGGATAGGATTGAATTTGAATGGTTGATGAGTTGTTGGATTTAATTGTATGATGATAATTTATGAAATGATGAATTTTGAGTTGATAATGATGATTAATAGTGATATGTTGAGGATGCATGATTTGTGAAGTTGAGTAGTGGATTATATTGATAAATGTGATATTGGTGTTGATTTATTAATATAGTTGGAAAATTGTTAATGAAGTTGGATATATGAGATATATTGATATTGATGTTGTGGATAAGAAAAAATGTGGTATGTTTGGTGTAATATGCCATAGAGTGTTGAATTTGATGAGAATTGGAGTTTTGGAGTGGTTTGGGTTGGTTTGGTTATGTTTTATGAAGGAATTGTGGAAATTGTGATTTTGGGTGAAAGTAAAATTTTGGTGAACTTTGTCTGATTATAATTTTTGCCTTGGTTTTCAAAAATTGTTGAAATTTATTTAGAATTAAAGATCTTTGAAAATCCTTTCAAATGGTATAAAGTCTATGAAATTTGGAATTTTGTAGAGGAAGTTATGATCATTCAAAGTTAGTGTTGAAAATCTGAAAATTCTACAAATTTATAGAATTCTAAGTTTTCTGATATGTGCGGACGCGCAGCCTTGTACGCACGCACACCCTACGAGAATTTTGACCTGTGCAGACGCACACACACTTGTGTGTATGCACAGGCAGGGAAGTGCGTTCTGTTGGCAGCGCTAGCACAGCTTGTGCGTGCGCATATCTAGGGAAGAATTTCAACCTGTGTGGATGTACAAGCTTGTGCGGACGCACACGTTGGGGAGAACTGTCTGTTGGGGGCACTGGCACAGATTGTGTAAGTGAACAGACCTTTTGTGTTTTGGCACCTGTGTGTAGGCACACTCCTGTGCGTACGAACACCTTTAAAAATTTCCTGGACGTACGCACGCACACGCCCTGTTTTTCAAATTTTGCTTTGTTCTCAACTATTCTACTTCACCAACAAGGTTGTAAGCTTCTATAACACCATTTTAAGACCTTTGGGCCTAGTTTTGAGTCTTAGAACATGGGATATAACTTAAGGGTTCTAGCACGTAATTTTATGATAGATTAGAAAACGGAGGCCTAGGTTTCCAGTGTGTTGAGAATGGTTGACGTTAGGTGAAGGATGATTGATACATGAGATGAGTAATGATGAACTATGATATTTGGAAACTGACTGATGAATGGACAGTGGTTGAAATGAGTCAAGGACTCGGATTGAGATTATGGATCTATGTATACTGAAAGTGTTTTCTAAAACCACTGATATGTTGTTTTTACTGTGATTATGAGACGCTGTGCATCCAGTAGGAACGGTGGTTAATCCCGATTGCTGAGGTAGCGGTGGCGGCGTAAGGACGGTGGTTAATCCCGCTTGCGCTTAGATGTGAGGACGCAGGTAAGAGATCCCGCTCGCATCCCTTCAGATCTATAGGGCGTGCAGGCGCCGGTACCTGGACAGTAATCCGAGCACTATATCTCGGGGGTTCCCATATGAGAAAATCCGAAGAGCGACGTCTCCATGGAGATATGTCGGGTTGGCAGTTGAACCGACAATGTGATATCACAGCCAGTAGGGCAAGCATTCATCATTTGCATTTTCTACCTGTTTTATGCTTTGTTTACTTGTAATGGCTTGCCTAATTGAATAACATGCTTACCTGCTATTTGACTTAATTGCCTTGTATGCTTCTACTTGTGTTTTACTTGTATTGTATATACTTGTGTTTTCACTGGGATTAAGGAGGTTCGGAAGGCAGTGGCGATGGGATCGCATGGAGGATCGGGTGGTGAAGGCTGTGGGACAGCGGTGTTTGAATAGAGTAAAAATTCCCTAAGATAGATTACCCTGTTACGGTACTATGGTTAAGTCATGTTAAGGAATTACATACTATGCTGTTTTGGTTTAGCATGCTTTAAGTTGAATTTTTTGTGATGGATATGGAGTCTAGGATTGCCTTTGGCGTCCCGGGGTCTTATATCCTACATCACTGGGCACTGTTACCAGCCATTTACAATTCCATGAAATGTACCTTTCTCGTCATTTAATTTTCTACACTTCCAAACTCAATTCTGCTTGGTTCAACTAAAATACCCCTCCAATTAAAGTTGATGAACCAATCAATCCCTGTGGGATTCTGATGGTGTTTTTGCGGAAAACGAATTTTCCAACACACAAATCCAACCGGCAAGTGTACCGGGTCGCATCAAGTAATAATAACTCACAAGAGTGAGGTCGATCCCACAGGGATTGATGGATCAAGCAATTTTAGTGGGTGATTAGTTTAGTCAAGCTAACATTGAAGGGATATTGGATGAAATGTAGCCAACAGAATTGTAAATGACAGGAAATTTAAAGTTACAGAAAGTAAAATTGCATAAAACTTAAATAACAAGAATATAAAATAGCTGAAACTTAAATTACAAGAAAAGTAAATTGCATGAAAAGTAAAGGGGGGTTAGGTGCTGGAAATTGAAGAGAGCAATAGATCAATTGGGATCATGAACAGAAATGTAAAATGAAGAACAAGTGCAGAAGAATTAAATTGCTTGAAAGTAAATTAAAAACCAATGGAACAGTAAAAACAGAAGAGCAGCCAAGAACTCAACTCAATTGCAAAATAAAATTGAAGATCTCAGGGAATCAAAGAGACTAGAAAACAAGTCTAGATCTCAATTCCTTCCTTGATCAAAGTAGAAGACAACTTGCAGAAGAGAAGAAAGATGAAAGCAGTAAAAGAAACTTCAGATCCAATTTCTCAATTTCCTCAATTATGCAGAAGAACACAAATGAATTTTAGATGGAGAATTGAAACAGAATTCCTTCAATTCTTGATCCAAAATTTAAGCAGAAAGGAAAATTAAAAGAGAGAGCTATCTACTATTCCCTAATGGAGCCGGCCTCCCTCTTCCAAGCTCTAATTGATGCCTTTATATAGGCTTTACAAAATAAAAAATGAAAATGAAATTAAACAAATTACAAAAATAAAAATCCTAATTTAATTGATCCATGTGCCTTTGAGTGATGATGTGGGCTTAGCTTGCTTTGGATTTGAGGAGAAATGGGTTTGGTTGGCCTTGATTCAATTTGGTGAGGAATTGAATTAAATTGAATTTTGGTTGATTTTTGGCCCATGACACTCCCAGGAGGCTGCCCTGCCCTTGTGGAGGGCAGGGTAGAAAATTGAGCATCTGGCCCATGGTGCATGCGTGTGGTGCGTTGGTGTGTGCAGGATGCTGCCCTGCCCTCGCGGAGGGCAGGGCAGAGTTTTTTTGTGCGCCAGAATGGTGCTGCTGGTGCTGCCGGGTGATGCCTGTGCGCCAGAATGATGCTGCCGAGCCTTCCCTTGGTGCGCCAGGTTGGTGCATGTGTGTGCATCACCAAAATGCTGCCCTGCCCTCGCGGAGGGCAGGGCAGTGTTTCCAAAAGTGAAGTTCCAAGTTCGAAACTTGGTGGATGCACACGCTACTTCTTTTCCTTGGTTTTCTTGGCACCAAAGTAAGGCCTAGTTTCTTGCTTCCTCATGGCCCTTAAAGATGCCTTTCGTTCCTGCCTGAATTGTACGCCAAATATGGATTGCTATATATCGTTGGAAAGCTCTGAATGTCAGCTTTCCAACGCAACTGGAAGCACATCAATCGGACGTCTGTAGCTCATGTTATAGCCCTTTGAAGTAGGCATGGTCATGCTGTGAGCGGCCAGATTTTAACTTAGCGAAAATTTGCTCCAACCTCACTTTGTTTCATCATGATTCTGCCCTGCCCTTGGCAAGGGCAGGGCAGTGTGCGTGCTGGTTGTTTTCTTCTTTGATTTGGTCATGGGCCACGCTTTTAAAAGCGTGGCCTAAGGCTCCAAAGTGTACCCCAACTTCAAAGTGTACCCCAAAGCTCTTTTTTTCTCCTTTTTGTGCTTCTTTGCTTCTTTTTCTTCTTATTTCCTACAAGATTATAAAATTAAAAGATCAAGAAAATATATCATTTAAGTACAAAAGCATTCAATATTTAAGCACAAACTATCAATTTCTTGTATGAAAAGCATAAAAAAATAGGTATATGATGACATGTCATCACAACACCAAACTTAAACCTTGCTTGTCCCCAAGCAAGAAAAGAATCATGCAATAAAGATTGACAACCCAAGGTAAGAAGAATAGCAACTCAATGTTCATGGTAAGCTAGTTTTCTAAGCATGCTACAATCATAAAAGAAATGTAAATGATTGATGCTTCTATCTAGCTCAATTTATGAAATCTTTTTCTTATAATTTTTCCTTGAAGCAAGCATTTGATTTTTACTTTTTTTTTAGCTTCTCCTTTTGGGTGCTTTGCCCCATGAGTTAATAACAAAGCTACGACTTCTAAATGCTTTGTTTTCAAGTATTACCACTTGATACATAAGCACCACAAGCATTTAATTAGAGGACTTCATTAAGCTCATTTTTCTTTTCTTTTCTTGACTCTCTAATCATTGATGCTCAGAGCCTTGAGCTTTGAGGGAGTGCTTTTGCACTTGAGCCTAGCCTTGACTTCTAAGTGTTTTGTTTTCAAGCATTTGGCTTGATACATAAACACCACAAGCACTTAGCAAATAAATTGCCATTGGTACTCAGAGCCTTCAACTTTCTCATTCTTTCCCTTTTTCTTTTCTTGCTTTAATTGTATTTGCTTCTTCAAGGTTTTCATGATTTCAAAAGATTTCACAAAATATACTAGATGAAAAACTTCAATTAGATAAAATCCAATGCAATTGAGCAATAATCAATCACACTAGCTTTCCAATACTTGTATGCACATGCTAAATTCTTCTTTAATTCCTTGTTTGTTTATGATCATGATGCTTTTTTGCTTTTGAATTCACAAAACTCAAGTTGGTAGTCATAATGTCACAACAACATATTTCAAATCAAGATTCAAGCTATGCTTTATTCATACACACATGTAAACAGAGAAGATAATAAGACAATCATGCAATTTAAAGTGCTGGAAATAAATGAGAGGAAAAGGAACTTTACAACCTTGCAATTCTTCTTCTCTATTGTTGTCATTTTCCTCCCATTCTTCTCCTTCCCATACCAACTCAGAATGCTTGCTTATCCTCAAGCAACAATTAGAACAATGGCTATGGGACTAAGATGGGTCATGAATGTCTTACACATTGAATGTTAGCTTTACATGTGTTGCAAGCAAGCAAAAATGAAAAATAACAACCAAGGCACAAGAGACAGCGACATTTTGATTGCAAGCATAAGAAGGTGTGCACAATACTTTGCATAAAGAATAAGTGGCACACCCAACTTAGTGTGACACTTTCACTTGGAATTGATGCAAGTATCTAGTAGATATTGGACCAAATTTTGTTGCATAGCAACACCAAACTTAGAATGCAACCATATGTCAATTTTATTTGAAATAAAACTAAACAAAAGAAACTGTTATATGTTAAATACAATCACCAAATGAAGAGTCTATCATGAATAAGGATGTTTTGGTGATGTATTAACAAAAACAGTTAATGAAAGAAAGCATTAAAAATAAGTAAATAAATGAAACAAAGAGAAAACAAAAATTATCCAACTAAGAAGAAGAAAAATAACACTGCAAAAGGAAATATGATTATGCAGACAAGTGATGTTGCTTGAATGATTTGCATAGAAAATAAGTGGCACACCAAACTTAGAATCTTGGTGTGTCACTTTCATTTTTGATTTGATGCAATCATCCAAAAAGATTGAAAATAATTTGTTGCAAGGCAACACCAAACTTAGAATGTAATCATATGCCAATTTATTGAAATTTAAACAAAGCATGGAGAAGAAATGTACCTACTGTCTACCTATTATTTACTTTCTTCCTCTTTTTCCAGTTTGTTAAGAGGAATGACTTCAAGAGGGGAGAAGTTTCAGCTATTGTCCCCTGTCTTGGTCTCCTTTCAGCAAGCTTTCTTGTGAAATTGGCTTGATTAATCTTGCTTGCTGGATCAGGGGGAGGATTGTTTGCAGTTGACCTTCTCTTAAATGTTGTCCTTGGTATCTTGGTCACAATCCTCTTCTTGGTGCTTTTGTTAATTGCCTTCACTTCTTGGATGTCAAGACATGGTTGCTGTGTGATTATTGGAGTGAGAGCCTCTTGAATTTGTGGTTCCATGAATCCTTCTTCTATGCAACTTTCTGCTTCAATTGAGGGTGACTTCTCTTGAGTGTCTTCCTCACTTTCTTGATCTTTCACTTCTTCCCTTGTCACCTCAAGTGCAGTTTCATTTTCAACCACCTCATTCTTCATTGAAAGTTCACTTGATGCAGTGGCCTCCTTATCTTGCTCATCCACTTTCTCCTTCACATCCATCAATTGGCCTTCATTTTCCTTGCTCAGTGGTTCTACGCTCCTCCTTGTTTGCTCTAAGGGCCCATTCATCTTCTTGAAGATGATTTCTTTCCAGGATTGGGGTTGTGTGTATCTTTCCACGAGTTTTCTATGTATTTCAATGGCTTGAAGGTAATCCTCATCTGGTGGTTCAAGAGATGAAGGTTGAGAGTAATTTTGGTGACGTGGATATGTTGTGGTGAAGTTGTGTTGAGGGGTGTGGAATGAGTTGTGTGATTGATGGGATGACTTGTATGGATTTTGGAGGAAACTTTGTGTTGAGGCATAATCAAGTGATGAAGAACTTTCAAATGAGAAATTGGGACGTGAGGGTGAATGCTCTTTCATTGCTTGGTGATACTCCCAGCCACCATTAGAATAATGACTTGCATCATTTTGTGGTGGAGGGAAATATCCCATATGATTTTCTTTCTCATCTTGTGTTTCTGGAGCATTTCTCCATGGATTTGAGTGCTCAGAATCTGTGGTTTCTTGGTGATATTCCCAACCACCATTAGAGATTGGTGATGGTGGGTAATATCCCATAAAATTTGTTTGATCATAAGATGAGTTGAACTCCATTTAAATTTTGGAAAACACAACACCAAGGAAAATTGAAATTACTCATATCAGAGATGAGAATTTCTTAGTGAGGCAAAAACTCAAACACCTTGGTTTCACTTTAAAACAGAGAACAAAAACAAAAAAATGCTTGATCTAGACTTCTCACCCACTTAATCATTGTTGATCTAATCAATCCCCGGCAACGGCGCCAAAAACTTGATGGAGTTTTTGTGGAAAAATGAATTTCCAACACACATATCCAACCGGCAAGTGTACCGGGTCGCATCAAGTAGTAATAACTCACTTAGAGTGAGGTCGATCCCACAGGGATTGATGGATCAAGCAACTTTAGTGGGTGATTAGTTTAGTCAAGCTAACATTGAAGGGATATTGGATGAAATGTAGCCAACAGAATTGTAAATGACAGGAAATTTAAAGTTGCAGAAAGTAAAATTGCATAAAACTTAAATAACAAGAATATAAAATAGCTGAAACTTAAATTACAAGAAAAGTAAATTGCATGAAAAGTAAAGGGGTTAGGTGCTGGAAATTAAAGAGAGCAATAGATCAATTGGGATCATGAACAGAAATGTAAAATGAAGAACAAGTGCAGAAGAATTAAATTGCTTGAAAGTAAATTAAAAACCAATGGAACAGTAAAAACAGAAGAGCAGCCAAGAACTCAACTCAATTGCAAAATAAAATTGAAGATCTCAGGGAATCAAAGAGACTAGAAAACAAGTCTAGATCTCAATTCCTTCCTTGATCAAAGTAGAAGACAACTTGCAGAAGAGAAGAAAGATGAAAGCAGTAAAAGAAACTTCAGATCCAATTTCTCAATTTCCTCAATTATGCAGAAGAACACAAATGAATTTTAGATGGAGAATTGAAACAGAATTCCTTCAATTCTTGATCCAAAATTTAAGCAGAAAGGAAAATTAAAAGAGAGAGCTATCTACTATTCCCTAATGGAGCCGGCCTCCCTCTTCCGAGCTCTAATTGATGCCTTTATATAGGCTTTACAAAATAAAAAATGAAAATGAAATTAAACAAATTACAAAAATAAAAATCCTAATTTAATTGATCCATGTGCCTTTGAGTGATGATGTGGGCTTAGCTTGCTTTGGATTTGAGGAGAAATGGGTTTGGTTGGCCTTGATTCAATTTGGTGAGGAATTGAATTAAATTGAATTTTGGTTGATTTTTGGCCCATGACACTCCCAGGAGGTTGCCCTGCCCTTGTGGAGGGCAGGGCAGAAAATTGTGCATCTGGCCCATGGTGCGTGCGTGTGGTGCGTTGGTGTGTGCAGGATGCTGCCCTGCCCTCGCGGAGGGCAGGGCAGAGTTTTTTTGTGCGCCAGAATGGTGCTGCTGGTGCTGCCGGGTGATGCCTGTGCGCCAGAATGATGCTGCCGAGCCTTCCCTTGGTGCGCCAGGTTGGTGCATGTGTGTGCATCACCAAAATGCTGCCCTGCCCTCGCGGAGGGCAGGGCAGTGTTTCCAAAAGTGAAGTTCCAAGTTCGAAACTTGGTGGATGCACACGCTACTTCTTTTCCTTGGTTTTCTTGGCACCAAAGTAAGGCCTAGTTTCTTGCTTCCTCATGGCCCTTAAAGATGCCTTTCGTTCCTGCCTGAATTGTACGCCAAATATGGATTGCTATATATCGTTGGAAAGCTCTGAATGTCAGCTTTCCAACGCAACTGGAAGCACATCAATCGGACGTCTGTAGCTCATGTTATAGCCCTTTGAAGTAGGCATGGTCATGCTGTGAGCGGCCAGATTTTAACTTAGCGAAAATTTGCTCCAACCTCACTTTGTTTCATCATGATTCTGCCCTGCCCTTGGCAAGGGCAGGGCAGTGTGCGTGCTGGTTGTTTTCTTCTTTGATTTGGTCATGGGCCACGCTTTTAAAAGCGTGGCCTAAGGCTCCAAAGTGTACCCCAACTTCAAAGTGTACCCCAAAGCTCTTTTTTTCTCCTTTTTGTGCTTCTTTGCTTCTTTTTCTTCTTATTTCCTACAAGATTTATAAAATTAAAAGATCAAGAAAATATATCATTTAAGTACAAAAGCATTCAATATTTAAGCACAAACTATCAATTTCTTGTATGAAAAGCATAGAAAAATAGGTATATGATGACATGTCATCACAACACCAACGAGAACTCAAATAAAGGTATCCCTTAAATTTGAATTCCCATCTTCTAATAATCAAGTTGAATATAAAGCTCTGATTGCCAGATTAAAGTTGGCCAAGGAAGTCGACGCAACCAAAGTGATAGTCTTCAGTGACTCCCAAATAGTGACTTCTTAGATTAATCGGGAGTACCAAGAAAGGGACTCCAACATAAAAAGGTACTTGGAAAAAAATATGGAGTACCTTAGGCGATTTCCAGAGACCGAGGTCAGGCACATAACTCGGGAGCTCAACAGTAGAGCCGATGCCCTTGATGCGTGGCAGAAGTTAACCAATTAAGAGATTTCAATTAAGAGAACAGCTTTGCATGTATAGCTCTTAACCAGCTAAAATCTGCCTCACCAATTTAAAAGGGGTTGTCATAATTCTTAGAAATAAAAATACTGGGAGTATGAGTCACAGGTCATCTCCCAACGAGTTACAGGAAAGAGTGCTATTTTATTAACTAGGGTTTTCAGAAAATTTTGAGTTTTGATAATGAGTAATTAAAATGATTTAAGATTAAAGTAATAAAAATAAACTAAAAATAATTATTGATACTTTAAACGAAAGGCCTTGACTGGGGGAATATTTAAGTGGAATTTCTATCCTTGTTGGGATCTTCTCAAGTATAGTGTAGAGATGTAGCTGTTCTCACTCGGTTAACCCTTACTAAGTAAGAGAAAGTATGGTGATTAAACTAACTCTCACCCACAATTCCTAGTCCTCTCCATTGGGGAGATCTAGCGTTAGTAGGTATAAAATTAGCTAACAGCGTCCAATTTAACTAAGCACTTGAGCATTCCAACTCAAGTGTCTTCTCTTAATTAACCCCCATGTTAAGTGGAATTTCTACTCCATTGACAAGAATAAAACGCTTGCAGAAATAATAGAAGAAAACATGATAAATAAAATAAGGATTGGAAATTGATTAAAGGAAAAGGTAGTGAACTGTATTGATAAATCCAAACGTAACATAAGTATCTGAACAGGAATAATAAATAACCAAAAGAGTAGGAGAATAGGGAAACAAACTAGAATAGTACTTCCATGGAGATAATGGCTCTTTAATATCCAAAGCAAAAGCAATAAACTAAAATCCTATCAACATAGAGAAAACCTAAAGGAGTAGTAAAAATTCAGATCTCAAACTAAAATTATCCTAATATCAATGTAAATGAATGTGTGTCGATGTGATTTGAGTTTCTGCATGTTCCCTCGCTTTATTTTGTGTTTCTGGGCCAAAAATTAGGTTAAAACGCAGCCCACATTTGTCTCCAGCGTATTCTGTAATTTTTGTAGATCGCGCAGGTCACGCGTACGCGCTGTCCACGCGTTCGCGTCATTCAGCGGTTTTCGTTGTCACGTGTTCGCGTCGTCCACACGTTCGCGTCATTCGTGCAGACTCTGATCTACGCGATTGCGTCAGGCACGCATTCGCGTCGCTTGCGAATTCTCCATTTCGCGCACTCGTGTGGGCCATGCGCTTGCGTCAGTGTTCGTTGGTCATCTCCTTGTTTTCTTGTGCTCCTTCCATTTTTGCAAGCTTCCTCTCAATTCTCTAAGCCATTCCTACCTTATGTGGCCTGAAACACTTAACACACGGATCACAGCATCGAATGGTACAAAGAAGAATAAAAATACATAATTAAAAGCTCTCTAGGAAGCAAGTTTTCAACCATGGACAATTTTTGGGAAGGAATTGTAAATACATGCAAATCATATGAATAAGTGGGTGAAGACTTGATAAAACCACTCAATTAAACACAATATAAATCATAAAATAATGGTTTATCAACCTCCCCACACTTAAACATTAGCATGTCCTCGTGCTTAGTTAAAGGAGATAAAGTAAATGAGTAGGAAAATGCAAAACTCATGAAATACAATGCAACCTATCTATATATGAAAGCAACTAAATGTTTCTTGTCTATTTGGTTAAAAGTAAATAATCTCTTCAAGACAAGCATAATTCAAATTCCACTAATTCAAGTGATGGTGTATGTGCACTATAGTCTCTCAAGTGTATAGGGTAATTACTCTATTTTTCTCTAATCATGCTTTTTAATTTTTTGTTCTACACATAACTAATCAACAATATTTAATATACCAATGCAAACATCATAAGGTCTTTTTCAAGGTTGTAATGGGGCTAAGGTAAAGGTAAGGGTGTACATATGGCTAAATGAGCTTATAAATTGAATCTTTAATTAACCTAAGCTTTCACCTAACATACATATACTCTATATATCTCCTAATTTCATACCTAGCTACCCAAAATTTCCAACTTTGCATTACATACTCATGCTTCAACCTTTCTTTTACTCGTATCACATATACATTGATCTTTTATTGACTTGGCATTGGGGTAATTTTGTCCCCTTATTTATTTACTTAATAATTAAATATTATTTATATTATTTTTTTTGAACATGAAAATAGACAAAGCTTATCAATGCACATGAAATTTTTTTAATTTTTGTAGTTTCAAATGAGTAGGTACCCAAATTCCTATTATTTTATCATGACACATTCCCTTATCAACCCTTATTCCCATAATCTTTCCATACTCAATTAACACACAATTTCTATCTTAAGCTAACCAAAGATTCAATTGGGATGTTTAATTATTTTTCTGCTTAAGGCTAGTAATGTGGTAAAATATAGAACAAATGAGATTAAAAGGTTCAAAGTGGCTAACAAAGGTAAATAGAAGGGTAGGCTTATTTGGGGTAAGTGAGTTAAAACAAATAATGGCCTCAATCATATGCAAGCATATAACATATTAAACATCGGATATATAGGATGAAACAAAATATAAATTACAATCTTAGAGAAGTAAACACACACGAATAAAATTCATGGTTAAATAATGTAACCATGTAATTAAGCTAAAAATCTTACAGGTTGTGTGTTCTTAGCTTTTTAAACTATGTTCCAAATACAACTTCAAACAACTTTAACACAAAATTTTTTTTTATTTAAATTAGTGAAACTTTTAAAAAATAGGGTCTTAGAAGAAACTTATTATTTTTCAATCAAGTAGAACATGCATGCAATTAACATGTTACTATGCAATCTATCCTAAACAAAAGAAAAATTAACTAAATATCCTATTTTATTGGTGTTAAGGAAGAGAAATTACCTCCGGAAGTCAGGTACTGACCGACCTCCCCACACTTAAGGCGTTGCACCGTCCTCAGTGCCATCGGTCAGGAACAAAGGAGGGCTAGTAGTAGTATCTCCACCATCGGGACCGTCATGCCTCCCTGGTGCACGAATTTGTGATTCGCACAACTAACCAGCAAGTGCACTGGGTCGTCCAAGTAATACCTTACGTGAGTAAGGGTCGATCCCACGGAGATTATTGGTTTGAAGCAATCAATATTTATTTTATTAATCTTAGTTAGGATGTCAACAAGGTTATTTGGATTTAATTGCAAGGAGTCAAAGTATTTAAAATTGTAAGTTGGAATAATAGAGAATACTAGCGTTACTTGTTGTGCAGTAATGGGAAATATGTTGGAGTTTTGGAGATGCTTTGTCCTTTGAACTTCAACTCTTCCTTGAAATCCTTCAACACACGCAAGGTTCCTTCCATGGCAAGCTCTATGTAGGATGTCACCGTTGTCAGTGGCTACTTCCCATCTTCTCAGTGAAAACGTTCCTATGCTCTGTCACAACACGGCTAATCATCTGTCGGTTCTCAATCAGGTTGGAGTAGAATCCATTGATTCTTTTGCGTCTGTCACTAACGCCCAGCCCTCAGGAGTTTGAAGCTCGTCACAGTCATTCAATCCCAGAATCCTACTCGAAATACCACAGACAAGGTTTAGACTTTCCGGATTCTCATGAATGCCGCCATCAATCCGGCTTATACCACGAAGATTCTGTTGGGGAATCTAAGAGATATTCATTCAATCTGATGTAGAACGGAGGTGGTTGTCAGGCACACGTTCATAGATTGAGGAAGGTGATGAGTGTCACGGATCATCACCTTCTTCACAATTAAGCGCGAATAAACATCTTAGATAAGAACAAGCGTGTTTGAATGGAAGACAAAGGAATTGTATTAAATCATCGAGACGCTGCAGAGCTCCTCACCCCCAACAATGGAGTTTAGAGACTCATGCCGTCACAAAGTATGTAATTCAGATCTGAAAATGTCATGAGGTACAAGATAAGTCTCTAAAAGTTGTTTAAATAGTAAACTAGTAACCTAGGTTTACAAAAAATGAGTAAACAAAGATAATTGGTGCAGAAATCCACTTCTGGGGCCCACTTGGTGTGTGCTGGGGCTGAGACTAAAGCTATCCACGAGTAGAGGCCTTTCTTGGCGTTAAACTCCAGGTTATGACGTGTTTTGGGCGTTCAACTCCGGATCATGACGTTTTTCTGGCGTTTAACTCCAGACAGCAGCATGAACTTGGCGTTCAACGCCAAGTTACGTCATCTATCTTCGCGCAAAGTATGGACTATTATATATTGCTGGAAAGCCCTGGATGTCTACTTTCCAACGCCATTGAGAGCGTGCCAATTGGACTTCTGTAGCTCCAGAAAATCCATTTCGAGTGCAGGGAGGTCAGGATCCAACAACATCAGCAGTCCTTTTTCAACCTAACTCAGATTTTTGCTCAACTCCCTCAATTTCAGCCAGAAAATACCTGAAATCACAGAAAAATACACACACTCATAGTAAAGTCCAGAAATATGATTTTTGCCTAAAAACTAATAATATTCTACTAAAAACTAACCAAAACATGCTAAAATCTACATGAAATTACCCCCAAAAAGCGTATAAAATATCCGCTCATCACAACACCAAACTTAAACTGTTGCTTGTCCTCAAGCAACTAGATGAATAAAATAGGTTCTAACAGAAATTAAGAAGCTCAGATTCTTATTAGATGAGCGGGGCTTGTAGCTTTTTGTTTCTGAACAGTTTTGGCATCTCCCTGTATCTTTTGAATTTCAGAATGATTGGCATCCTTAGGAACTCAGAATTCAGATAGTATTATTGAATCTCCTAGTGTAGTATGTTGATTCTTGAACACAGTTATTTTATGAGTCTTGGCTGTGGCCCTAAGCACTTTGTTTTCCAGTATTACCACCAGATACATAAATGCCACAGACACATGACTGGGTGAACCTTTTCAGATTGTGACTCAGCTTTGCTAAAGTCCCCAGTCAGAGGTATCCAGAGCTCTTACGCACACTCTGTTTGCCTTGGATCACGACTTTAACCACTCAGTCTCAAGTTTGTAACTTGAACCTGCATGCCACAAGCACATGGTTAGGGACAGCTTGGTTTTGCCGCTTAGGCCTGGATTTTATTTCCTTGGGCCCTCCTATCCATTGATGCTCAAAGCCTTGGATCCCTCTTTTTTTTTTTTTTTTTTTACCCTTACCTAGGGCTCATGGCTTGTTTTTTTTTTTGTTTTGACTGCTTTTTCTTGCTTCAAGAATCAATTTCATGATTTTTCAGATCATCAATAATATTTTTCGTGTTCCTCATCCTTTCAGGAGCCAATATTCATCAAATTCAAAGTACATATTATGCACTGTTCAAGCATTCATTCAGAGAACAAAAGTATTACCACCACATATAATTAATTATAATTTTTATTATTAAGAACTCGAAAAATATAAATTACTTCTTTATTCTAAAAAAAATCTACTACTTTATTCATGCCTGATGATGATGAGAAAAATAAATTATAGCTTAATTGGAAATAAAATCAAAATAGACATACTAATTATTACTAAATATCTCCTAAGGTGAATTTCTATAATAATACTATCACTAAGCTAAAGCAGAAAAATTGGAACTCAGCAACCTGTTGTTTTGAGGAGTAGATGTTCCTCTAATCTATGGGGTGTTGTTCAAGGATTAATTTTTGGCGCTTCAGCTCCCTTAGATCACGCCCTTGCTCCTCCTGTTCCTTGAGCAGTTTGCAAATCATGCTACTTTGATTATTCTGTTCTTCCTTTATTTGGTCCATAGCTTCTTGTAATCTGGAAATAGAAGCCTCAAGATGTTCCCAATATTCGAATTGGGGCAGTTCTGGGAGGGCTTCTTGTGCTCTCCTCTTGGTTGAATCATCTTGTTGCTGTTGTCTGACCATTGATATTCCAGTAATGGGCTTTTCAATTAGGATATATTCAGTTATTCCCATCTTTACTCCAGCATCTTTGCAAAGCATAGAAATTAGGCTTGGATAAGCCAATTTGGCGTCCTTAGAATTCCTGTTTGCTATTTTATATAGCTCACAGGAGATCAGCTGATGGACTTCCACTTCTTTTCCCAACATGATGCAGTGAATCATTACTGCTCTTTTAATAGTAACCTCAGAACAGTTACTGGTGGGCAGTATGGAACGCCCTACGAAATCCAGCCAACCTCTGGCTACTAGTTTCAGATCTTCCCTTTTGAGTTGAACTGGGATGCCAGTCGTGCTGGTGGTCCACTTGGCTCCAGGGATGCATATGTCCTCCAGAACCTTGTCCAGCCCTTTATTGACCCTCATCATTCTCCTGTTAAAGGAGTCTGGGTCATCTTTCAGTTGGGGAAGCTTAAATATCTCCCTGATCTTGTCAGAATTGGTATGAATGATCTTTCCTCTGACTACAGTCCGATGGTCAAAGAGAGCAGCTCCAATGATTCTTTGTCTTTCTGTCTGCCATAGATTAGCATAAAATTCCTGAACCATGTTCTTCCCCACTTTCGTTTCAGGATTGGCCAGAATTTCCCAATTCCTGTTTCGAATTTGCTCTTGGATCTCCGGATATTCATCTTCTTTCAGATCAAATCTGACTTCCGGGATCACTGATCTGTGACTCATTATCTTGTAGTAATGGTCTGAATGTTCTTTAGTTAAGAACTTCCCTTGATTCCAAAGTGGCTTTGGAGTACTTTCTTTCTTGCCTCTTGGGTTGGGTTGTTTTCCTTTAGGAGCCATGATCTTTAGTGGGTATGTTTTTGTGATCACGGATAAAACACACCAAACTTAGAGCTTTGCTTGTCCTCAAGCAAAAGAGAAGAAAGAAGAGGGATAGAAGGAGAGCAAGTGTTGGATGGTGATGATGAGGAGGGCGCCGAATACAATATATATAGGGAGGGGGGTGGGAAATTTTCGAAAATAAGAAGGAGATAAGATAGAAGATATGATTTATAAAAGATAGATATGATAAGAAAAAGATACAGTTTTAAAAAGAGAAAGATATAAATCATAATTTAAAAAATAAATTTGAAATATTTAATTTTGAAAAAGATTTTAAAAAGATAATTGAGTTTTGAAAATAAATTTTAAAAGAGTTGGATTGGATTGGAAAAACCCTTTGGCTTTATGGATTAAGATATATTTAATATTTTTGAAAAAGGGATTTTAGAAATTAGGATTTTTAGAAAACTAATTTGATTTGAGGGATGACAATTTGAAACATGTTTATGCAAGAAATCATGAATTGAAACATAAAAATTTAGAAAAATTATAAAGAAAAACGAGTTTTACCTCCTCCCACCATCCTGGCGTTAAACGCCCAAACGATGCATGTTTTTGGCGTTTAACGCCCAATAGTTGCTTCTCCTGGGCGTTCAACGCCCATCTGGTGCTTCTTTCTGGCGTTGAACGCCAGGAAGTTCTTTGTCACTGGGCGTTTTTCTGAACGCCCAGGATGCTAGCAGACTGGCGTTAAACGCCCAGAAGGTGCATCTTTCTGGCGTTTAACGCCCAGAAGATGCTCCTTTTTGGCGTTTAACGCCCAGAAGGCTACCCTTACTGGCGTTAAACGCCCAGTGGGTGCTTCTTTTGGGCGTTTAACGCCCAAAGTGTTTCTTACTGGCTTTCTCACGCCAGTGAGCTTCCAAATTTCCCTGTAACTCTGTGACTTCAACCAATTGCTATTTCACCTTTGAATATACTTGAACTTAAACCTGTAAAGAAAAGAAAATTTATTTAATTAGTAAATAAACTTAGGAAATGGCTGGGTTGCCTCCCAGCAAGCGCTTCTTTAATGTCATTAGCTGGACTGTCACTGATCTTCAATGAAGTCTCAGTCTTGAGCATTCTTGCTCGAAATTATCTTCAAGATAGTGTTTAACTCTTTGTCCATTAACAATGAACATTTTGTTAGAGTCACTATCCTGAAGTTCTATGTATCCATATGGTGATACGCTTGTGATTACATATGGACCTCTCCACCGGGATTTTAGTTTCCCAGGGAATAATTTGAGCCTAGAATTGAATAGCAGAACTTTCTGCCCTGGTTTAAAGACTCTGGATGACAATTTCTTATCATGCCATCTTTTTGCTTTCTCCTTGTAAATTTTTGCATTCTCAAAAGCATTGAGTCTAAATTCCTCTAGCTCATTTAACTGGAGCAATCGTTTTTCTCCAGCTAACTTGGCATCAAGGTTTAGGAATCTGGTTGCCCAGTAGGCCTTGTGTTCCAGTTCCACTGGCAAGTGACATGCCTTTCCATACACAAGCTGGTATGGAGAGGTCCCTATAGGGGTCTTAAATGCTGTTCTGTATGCCCACAGAGCATCATCCAAGCTTCTTGCCCAATCCTTTCTACGGTTAATTACAGTCCGTTCCAGGATTCTTTTGAGTTCTCTATTTGAGACTTCAGCTTGCCCATTAGTTTGTGGGTGATATGGAGTAGCTACCCTGTGGTTGACTCCATAACGTACCAGAGCAGAGTAAAGCTGTTTATTACAGAAATGAGTGCCCCCATCACTGATTAACACTCTAGGGATACCAAATCTGCTGAAGATATGTTTCTGGAGGAATTTCAACACTGTTTTAGTGTCATTAGTGGGTGTTGCAATAGCCTCCACCCATTTGGATACATAATCCACTGCCACCAGAACATAAGTGTTTGAGTATGATGGTGGGAAAGGTCCCATGAAGTCAATGCCCCATACATCAAACAACTCAATCTCCAAGATTCCTTGTTGAGGCATGGCATAACTGTGAGGTAGGTTGCCTGATCTTTGGCAACTGTCACAATTAAGCACAAATGCTCGGGAATCTTTATAGAGAGTAGGCCAGTAGAAGCCACTTTGGAGGACTCTTGTGGCTGTTCGCTCACTTCCAAAATGTCCTCCATACTGTGATTTATGGCAATGCCAAAGGATCTTCTGTGCTTCCTCTTTAGGCACACATCTACGGATTACTCCGTCTGCACATCTCTTGAAGAGATATGGTTCATCCCAAAGATAATACTTTGCATCTGTGATTAATTTCTTTGATTGCACCTTACTGTACTCTTTGGGTATGAATCTCACTGCCTTGTAGTTTGCAATGTCTGCAAACCATGGCACTTCCTGGATGGCAAACAGTTGCTCATCCGAAAAGGTTTCAAAGATCTCAGTGAGAGGGAGGGACGCCCCTTCTACTGGTTCTATTCGGGACAGGTGATCTGCTACTTGATTTTCTGTCCCTTTTCTGTCTCTTATTTCTATATCAAACTCTTGCAGAAGCAACACCCATCTGATGAGTCTGGGTTTTGAATCCTGCTTTGTGAGTAGATATTTAAGAGCAGCATGATCAGTGTACACAATCACTTTTGATCCTACTAAATAGGATCTGAATTTGTCAATGGCGTAAACCACTGCCAGTAGCTCTTTTTCTGTGGTTGTGTAATTCTTCTGTGCATCATTTAGAACACGGCTGGCATAGTAAATGACGTGCAGAAGCTTGTCATGCCTTTGTCCCAACACTGCACCAATGGCATGGTCACTGGCATCACACATCAGTTCAAATGGTAATGTCCAGTCTGGTGCAGAGATTATTGGTGCTGTAACCAATTTAGCTTTCAGAGTCTCAAATGCCTGCAGACACTCTTTATCAAAGATAAATGGCGTGTCAGCAGCTAGCAGGTTGCTCAGAGGTTTGGCGATTTTTGAAAAATCCTTTATGAACCTCCTATAGAATCCTGCATGCCCCAAAAAGCTTCTGATTGCCTTAACATTAGCAGGTGGTGGTAATTTTTCAATTACTTCTACCTTAGCTTGATCCACCTCTATTCCCTTGTTCGAAATTTTGTGCCCAAGGATAATTCCTTCAGTCACCATAAAGTGACATTTTTCCCAGTTTAAAACCAGGTTAGTCTCTTGGCATCTTTTCAGAACAAGTGCTAAATGGTTAAGGCAGGAGCTAAATGAGTCTCCAAATACTGAAAAGTCATCCATGAAGACTTCCAGGAATTTTTCCACCATATCAGAGAAAATTGAGAGCATGCACCTCTGAAAGGTTGCAGGTGCATTGCACAGGCCAAATGGCATCCTTCTGTATGCAAATACTCCAGATGGGCATGTGAATGCCGTTTTCTCCTGATCCTGGGGATCTACTGCAATTTGATTATAACCTGAATATCCATCCAGGAAGCAGTAGTATTCATGACCTGCTAGTCTTTCTAGCATCTGGTCTATGAATGGTAAAGGAAAATGATCCTTTCTGGTGGCTGTATTGAGCCTTCTATAATCAATACACATACGCCACCCCGTAACTGTTCTTGTAGGAACCAGTTCATTTTTTTCATTATGAATAACTGTCATGCCACCCTTCTTAGGGACAACTTGGACAGGGCTCACCCAGGGGCTGTCAGAAATAGGATAAATAATCCCAGCCTCTAGTAATTTAGTGACCTCTTTCTGCACCACTTCTTTCATAGCTGGATTCAGCCGCCTTTGTGGTTGAACCACTGGCTTGGCGTCATCCTCCAGCAAGATTTTGTGCATGCATCTGGCTGGGCTAATGCCCTTAAGATCACTAATGGACCACCCAAGAGCTGTCTTGTGCGTCCTTAGCACTTGAATTAGTGCTTCCTCTTCCTGTGGCTCTAAGGTAGAGCTTATAATTACAGGAAAGGTGTCACCTTCTCCCAGAAATGCATATTTCAGGGATGGTGGTAATGGTTTGAGCTCGGGTTTTGGAGGTTTCTCCTCTTCTTGAGGGATTTTCAGAGGTTCTATTATCTTCTCTGATTCCTCCAAATCAGGCTGAACATCTTTAAAGATGTCCTCTAGCTCTGATTCGAGACTCTCAGCCATATTGACCTCTCTTACCAGAGAGTCAATAATATCAACACTCATGCAATCATTTGGGGTGTCTGGATGTTGCATGGCTTTGACAACATTCAACTTAAACTCCTCCTCATTGACTCTCAAAGTTACTTCCCCTTTTTGGACATCAATGAGGGTTCGGCCAGTTGCTAGGAAAGGTCTTCATAGAATGAGAGTTGCACTCTTGTGCTCCTCCATTTCCAGCACCACAAAGTCAGTAGGAAAGGCAAATGGCCCAACCTTGACAATCATGTCTTCAATCACGCCTGATGGGTATTTAATGGAGCCATCAGCAAGTTGAAGACATATCCTGGTTGGTTTGATTTCTTCAGTCAAACCAAGCTTTCTGATAGTAGATGCAGGTATTAGATTGATACTTGCCCCAAGATCACATAAAGCTTGCTTGGTACAAGTATTCTCTAATTTGCATGGTATCATAAAGCTCCCAGGATCTTTAAGCTTCTCAGGTAAGCTTTTTAGAATGACTGCACTGCATTCTTCAGTGAGGTAAACTTTTTCAGTTTCCCTCCAATCCTTCTTATGACTTAAGATCTCTTTCATGAACTTAGCATAAGAGGGTATTTGCTCAAGTGCTTCTGCAAACGGAATCTTTATTTCAAGAGTCCTGAGATAGTCTGCAAAGCGGGCAAATTGCTTATCCTGTTCCGCTTGGCGGAGTTTTTGAGGATAAGGCATTTTGGCTTTGTATTCCTCAACCTTAGTTGCTGCAGGTTTATTACCTACAGAAGTGGGTTGGGAAGCCTTTTTAGAAGGGTTGTTATCAGCACTTGTATGTGACTGATCACCCACTGGTATTTGAATGCCAGTGGTGGAAGCTGGAGTGGCGTTAGACGCCACTCCCTTGTTGGTTACTGGCGTTTGAACGCCAGAACCATGTTCCCTTTGGGCGTTCAACGCCGGACTCATGCTTGTTTCTGGCGTTGAACGCCAGGAATGAGCATGGTCTGGGCGTTCAGCGCCAGCATCATTCCTCTCTGGGCTCTGATTGTCCTCAGAGGGATTTTGAGTAGACATCTGTTCATTTCTTGGCTTCCTGCTGTCTTGAAGTGAGGTATTTAATGTTTTCCCACTTCTTAATTGAACCGCTTGGCATTCTTCTGCTATTTGTTTTGACAGTTGCTTTTCTGTCTGCTTTAATTGTACTTCCATATTCCTGTTAGCCATTCTTGTTTCCTGTAATATTTCCTTGAATTTGGCTAGCTGCTGAGTTAGAAAGTCTAATTGCTGATTGAATTCATTAGCCTGATCTATAGGACTGAGTTCAGCAGTTACTGTTTTAGCTTCTTCTTTCATGGAAGATTCACTGCTTAGATACAGATGCTGATTTCTGGCAACTGTATCAATAAGCTCTTGAGCTTCTTCAATTGTTTTTCTCATATGTATAGATCCACCAGCTGAGTGGTCTAGAGAGATCTGAGCTTTTTCTGTAAGCCCATAGTAGAAGATGTCTAATTGCACCCATTCTGAAAATATTTCAGAGGGGCATTTTCTTAGCATCTCTCTGTATCTCTCCCAGGCATCATAAAGGGATTCATTATCTCCTTGTTTGAAGCCTTGGATGCTTAGCCTTAGCTGTGTCATCCGTTTTGGAGGGAAATAGTGATTCAGGAATTTTTTTGACAGCTGTTTCCATGTTTTTATGCTGTTCTTAGGCTGGTTATTTAACCACCTTTTAGCTTGATCTTTTACAGCAAATGGAAACAGTAATAATCTGTAGACATCCTGATCCACTTCTTTATCATGTACTGTATCAGCAATTTGCAGAAATTGTGCCAGAAATTCTGTAGGTTCTTCATGTATTAGACCAGAATACTGGCAGTTTTGCTGCACCATGATAATGAGCTGAGGATTCAGCTCAAAGCTACTAACTCCAATGGAGGGTATACAGATACTACTCCCATATGAAGCAGTAGTGGGGTTAGCATATGACCCCAGAGTCCTCTTGTCTTGTCCATTCATACTTACTTCCATATTGGATTACAAGAGATAATTTATATGTTGATTTAAAAAAAATGGAATAAGTAAAAACAAAATATATAAAAAGAAGTTAAAAATAAATATATTTTTTTTTTCAGAAAATTTTTCGAAAAAATGAAATTAAAATCTAAAAATTAAAAAAAATTTCGAAAAAGTAGTTAGAAAATATAAATTTTTTTTTGAATTTTGAATTTTATGATGAAAGAGAAAAACACACAAAAGACACAAGACTTAAAATTTTTAGATCTAGTGCTCCTTATTTTCGAAAATTTTTGGAGGGAAAACACCAAGGAACACCAAACTTAAAAATTTTAAGATCAAGACACAAGAAAAACTCAAGAACACCTTGAAGACTCACAAGAACACCAAGAACAAAAGAAAGAACACCAAACTTAAAATTTTTAGAAAACCAAGACAAATTTTCGAAAATTATATCAAAATTAATGAGAAAACACCAAACTTAAAGTTTGGCACAGATTAAATCAAGAAAAATTATTTTTGAAAAAGATTTTCAAAAGAACTGGTGCCCAATTGCCAAGAACATAAGTCAACGCTATAACCAACTGAGTTAAAAATGTAATGTATTTTAAAGATGTATTATTTTTGTGGATAAAAGTATAATTTTTTAAAGTTAATGTTTTGAAAAAGCACAAGAAAAACAAGAAAAGACACAAAACAAGAAAAACTCAAGATCAAACAAGAAAAATAACCAAGAACAACTTGAAGATCAATGAAGAACAAAGAACACAAGTTCGAAAATTTAAAGAAAAATATCAAATATGCAATTAACACCAAACTTAGAATAAGACACTAAACTCACGAAAGATTAATAATTAAATAAGAAAAATAATATTTTTGAAAAGAAATTTTTGAAAAGAGACTATCCTATCAAAATTTGATGACTCTATAACAACAAAAATAAATTATTCCTAATCTAAGAAATAAAATAAGCCTTCAATTGTCCAAACTCAATAATCCCCGGCAACGGCGCCAAAAACTTGGTGCACGAATTTGTGATTCGCACAACTAACCAGCAAGTGCACTGGGTCGTCCAAGTAATACCTTACGTGAGTAAGGGTCGATCCCACGGAGATTATTGGTTTGAAGCAATCAATATTTATTTTATTAATCTTAGTTAGGATGTCAACAAGGTTATTTGGATTTAATTGCAAGGAGTCAAAGTATTTAAAATTGTAAGTTGGAATAATAGAGAATACTAGCGTTACTTGTTGTGCGGTAATGGGAAATATGTTGGAGTTTTGGAGATGCTTTGTCCTTTGAACTTCAACTCTTCCTTGAAATCCTTCAACACACGCAAGGTTCCTTCCATGGCAAGCTCTATGTAGGGTGTCACCGTTGTCAGTGGCTACTTCCCATCCTCTCAGTGAAAACGTTCCTATGCTCTGTCACAGCACGGCTAATCATCTGTCGGTTCTCAATCAGGTTGGAGTAGAATCCATTGATTCTTTTGCGTCTGTCACTAACGCCCAGCCCTCAGGAGTTTGAAGCTCGTCACAGTCATTCAATCCCAGAATCCTACTCGGAATACCACAGACAAGGTTTAGACTTTCCGGATTCTCATGAATGCCGCCATCAATCCGGCTTATACCACGAAGATTCTGTTGGGGAATCTAAGAGATATTCATTCAATCTGATGTAGAACGGAGGTGGTTGTCAGGCACACGTTCATAGATTGAGGAAGGTGATGAGTGTCACGGATCATCACCTTCTTCACAATTAAGCGCGAATAAACATCTTAGATAAGAACAAGCGTGTTTGAATGGAAGACAAAGGAATTGTATTAAATCATCGAGACGCTGCAGAGCTCCTCACCCCCAACAATGGAGTTTAGAGACTCATGCCGTCACAAAGTATGTAATTCAGATCTGAAAATGTCATGAGGTACAAGATAAGTCTCTAAAAGTTGTTTAAATAGTAAACTAGTAACCTAGGTTTACAGAAAATGAGTAAACAAAGATAATTGGTGCAGAAATCCACTTCTGGGGCCCACTTGGTGTGTGCTGGGGCTGAGACTAAAGCTATCCACGAGTAGAGGCCTTTCTTGGCGTTAAACTCCAGGTTATGACGTGTTTTGGGCGTTCAACTCCGGATCATGACGTTTTTCTGGCGTTTAACTCCAGACAGCAGCATGAACTTGGCGTTCAACGCCAAGTTACGTCGTCTATCTTCGCGCAAAGTATGGACTATTATATATTGCTGGAAAGCCCTGGATGTCTACTTTCCAACGCCATTGAGAGCGCGCCAATTGGACTCTTGTAGCTCCAGAAAATCCATTTCGAGTGCAGGGAGGTCAGGATCCAACAGCATCAGCAGTCCTTTTTCAGCCTAACTCAGATTTTTGCTCAACTCCCTCAATTTCAGCCAGAAAATACCTGAAATCACAGAAAAATACACACACTCATATTAAAGTCCAGAAATATGATTTTTGCCTAAAAACTAATAATATTCTACTAAAAACTAACCAAAACATGCTAAAATCTACATGAAATTACCCCCAAAAAGCGTATAAAATATTCGCTCATCACTCCCTGTGCTAGTAAATGAAGTGGAGTTCGGGGTGTCTAGGTTTGCTCTAGGTGGTTGGTCACCAACAAGTAGCTCCTTGAGGTATGTAAATCTGTTGTTGTTACGACGCTCTCTTTGCTTTCCTTTCCTCTCAATCCGATCTAACCTCTCAAGTATCTGATGGAGCAGTTGGGTTGTTGAAGGTGCTTGTTGTGTGGAAGAAGAATTGTCTTCAGTCAGTTCTATAGGCTAGCTAGTAGTGGCTGCTGGTGGTCTGATATATTTCCCGTTAGGAACATATTGATCATCCTGTGGAATCATGGCCTTAGTGTCTCCAGCTCTGTAGGAGACTCCGGCTGTCGAGACGAGATCTGAAACCAAAGTGGAAAAAGGTAAGTTGCCCGTAATTTGTGCGTCTCCCATTGCATTCCGGATGTATCTTGGTAAGTTTAGGTGCTGGTCTGTAAGGATACACCAGAGTAAAATAGCCATGTCTGCAGTGAAGGAGGACTCGTAAGTGCTCAGAAAGATGTAATGGGACATAATCTGTGCCCATACTCGAGCCTCCAAGGTGAGTGCTGAAGCCAATATCCCCTTAGGTCGGGATTGATGGTATCCGTAGATCCATCTACTGCTAGGTTGCGCGATAACTCTGAGAACAGCGTCCCAGTCAAATTGGTATGTTTGGCGCCTGAGTGAGGCTTCTTGGAATGCGTCCAATCCTTCTGGAGCAGGGGGAAGATCTAGAGCTCGCTAAATGGCCTCTTCAGGTTTGGAGACTTGTTTCTGACGGACGTAGACAGACTGCATAGTTGGCATATGAAAGTTATACTAGAATTCTACTACCCACGAAAGGTTAACCTACCGTGACTGTCTCCGTAGGAATCCCCATTGTCTTTGTTCAATTCGCGGCTTAACAAATTTAGCAATATGGGTCGGGAGGATAAGAAGGTATTCGTTGTTGTAATTCCTTTCTGCCAGGATGGGGAACATCTGCTCACAGTAGCGGCTAGAAAATCGCGCAGTGTCCTTTGCTGGGAAGGCTTTCTCTTTTTTATCGACCTTTATAATCCTTTTAATTCTTTTTGTTGAGGGGTTTACTGCTGTTGAAGATGGCTCTGCCACTAATGCTCTTTTTGTTTCTCTCCTTACTGGTGGTTTGAGTGTAGCTTTCTCCTTGCCTTTCTTGGTGGCCATCCTGAAAAAGAAAAGAGAAGGTAATATGTAAAGCGAAGGGTTCGAGCAAGGGAGCGAATATTATGAATGGTAATCAATGCACGGTAAGGAATGATGTCATTGACACATGGTCTATACTACATGTGAAAAGCTCATCAATGGAAATATAGAAAGTGCATGTGATGGCAATTAAATGCAAGATTTTTATTGGCATGCTGGCAAAGGCATGAGTAGCATAGATCAAACATTCAATGTCCAAGTTAGATTACCAAGTCTTTCAAACTAATCATCTGTTTGTATTAACAATTATATTTAATCAAGAAAACATGAAAGGGGTTTTGTGAAAAACGGGGATTAAAGTAGTAGGATAACATAAAAGTAGTGCATGATGCCATACGGGCTTTTTCACAAACACATAGCATGCATGGTAAATATGATTTTGAAAATATAAAACAGAACATACAAATAACCCTTTTAGAAGTAATATTAATTGTCGAACAATTCCATGATAATCCACAAGCAAAATATAAAAAATAATGACCCAAATAAATTTCCAACACCAATTAAAAGAAAAAGAAAGAAAAAGAAAACATAGAAAATGAAAGTAAAAAGAAAAAGAAGAAGAAAACATAAAAATAAGAATAAGAATAGAAAAGTAAAGAGGGAAGAAGAAAAGAAAAACCTTGATAATGGTGGTGAAAAAGAGGAAGTAGAAAGTGAGAAAGAAGGAAGAAGGAAGAAGGAAGAAGGGAGAAGAAAGAAATAAGAAAGGATAAGAAAAATTAGGATTTGGGGAAGAAAAGATATGATATTTGGCTGATCTGGATAAGCTGTGCGCCGCATGTGACGCGGACACGTGAGTGACGCGGTCGTGTGGTGTGCGGTGTTTTCAAGTGACGCGAACGCGTTGGTCACGCGGTCGCGTGAGTTGATTTGTGCTATTGGCGCGAGAGCAGCCTCGTGTTCGCGCAACTCTCTGTTTAAAACTCATTTTGCCAAATTTTAGGTGATGTGTTCGCGTGGTTGACGCGATCGCGTGAATGGCTATACTTGAAAAAATGACGCGGACGCGTGGCGCACGCGGTCGCGTGATAGGGCTGGTGCTTCTAGCATCATTCCAGCCCCACTCCATCACAACTTACTGCCATACACCTCTTTTATGTTGATTTTTAAGGGCATGCGTTCGCGTGGGTGACGCGGACGCGTGGGAGGCTTATTTTCCAAAAGACACGGCTGCATGAGTGATGCGGTCGTGTGGTACGTTTGTGCCTAAGGCACGCCTCCAGCCACACTTTCGCGTGACTCGCTATTCAATTTGTTTTCTTCCCAACGCACTTGTGACGCGGACGCGTCAACGATGCCTACACGTCTTGTGCATTTTTTTAAATAATAAATATGCAGAATGCTAATGTAACTATATGCAGCTATATGCAGGGATGATGAGGAGAGTCATTAACACCATAAAAATAAAGTAAAGTAAAATAGAACTAAGACTAAATCGGAACGATCATACTATGGTGGGTTGTCTCCCACCTAGCACTTTGCTTTTACGTCCTTAAGTTGGACGCTCTTTAGGCTCATTCTGCTTCTCTTGGTGGGTCTTCCAAGAGGAAAACCTCTAGTTCTTTCTGATTCTTTATTTTCTCACCATGATAAAGCTTTAGGCGATGTCCATTGACCTTTAGAAATTTTGAGCTAGTAGGATGACGCATGTGGAAAACTCCATATGGCTCTACCTTCTCTACTCTATATGGACCTTCCCATCTTGATCTCAGTTTGCCTGGCACGAGCCTTAGTCTGGAGTTGTATAGAAGAACTATCTGCCCTGGTCTGAACTCTCTCCTTTTAATGTGCTTGTCATGGACAGTCTTCTTTTTCTCCTTGTAACGCCTAGAGTTGTCATATGCTTCTAAGCAAAGGTTCTCTAGTTCTGCTAGTTGTAGCTTTCTTTCGGCACCAGCTTTCGTAAGATTCATGTTGCACTCCCTTACAACCCAGAAAGCCTTGTGTTCCACATCTACGGGGAGGTGGCAGGCCTTTTCGTATACCAAGCGGAAGGGGCTCATCCCAATGGGTGTCTTGTACGCTGTTCTATATGCCCAGAGTGCATCTTGTAGCCTGGCACTCTAGTCCTTCCTATGAGGTTTAACCATCTTTTCCAAAATACGTTTAATCTCTCTGTTAGAGACTTCTGCTTGCCCATTGGTCTGGGGATGGTAAGCTGTTGCTACTTTGTAAATTATCCCATGCTTCTTCAATAATCCTGTATGTTAGTCTCCTATTACAAAAGTGGGTTCCTTGATCGCTCACGATTGCTCATGGTGATCCAAAGCAACATATAATATTATTTCTAACAAAGGAAACAACAGTGTTAGCATCATCAGTATGGGTAGGAATTGCTTCCACCATTTAGAAACATAATCTACAGCTAACAGTGTATGAAAGTAACCATTAAAATTTGGAAACGGACCCATGAAGTCAATGCCCCAAACATCAAAAATTTCACAGAAAAGAATAATCTATTGAGGCATCTCATCCCTCTTAGATATATTACCAAACCTTTGGCATGGGGAACAAGATTTACAAAATTCAGCAGCATCCTTAAAAAGAGTAGGCCACCAGAATCCATAGTCTAAGATTTTTCTAGCTGTCCTTTGAGGGCCAAAATGTCCTCCACTTTCAGATGAGTGGCAGTACTCTAAAATGGACTGGAATTCTGATTGAGGCACACACCGTCTAATTACCTGGTTAGCACCACACCTCCATAAATATGGGTTATCCCATATATAATATTTGGACTCGCTTTTCAGCTTGTCTCTCTAATGCTTAGTAAAATGTGGAGGAAAGGTGTGGCTAACTAGATAATTAGCTATAGGTGCATACCAAGGAACTACTTCAGATACTGCTTGTAAGCTATCAAATGGGAAATTATCATTTATAGGAGTGGAGTCACCCTTAATGTGCTCAAGGCGACTCAAGTGGTCTGCCACTAAATTCTGGTTACCACTCCTATCCTTAATTTCTAAATCAAATTCTTGTAGCAGCAGTATCCAATGTATTAACCTTGGTTTGGACTCCTTTTTTGCTAATAAATATTTTAGAGCTGCATGGTCTGAGTACACTACTACCCTAGTGCCAAGTAAATAGGCTCAGAATTTATCCAGAGCAAAAATAATAGCAAGAAGCTCTTTTTCAGTAGTGGTGTAATTAGATTGAGTAGCATCTAAAGTCTTAGACGCATAAGCAATTACAAAAGGATCCTTACCTTCACGCTGAGCCAGCGCCGCGCCTACTGCATGGTTGGAGGCGTCACACATAATCTCAAAAGGCTGGCTCTAGTCTGATCCTCTCACAATTGGAGCTTGAGTCAGGGCGATCTTCAGCTTATCAAATTCTTGCATGCAATCTTCACTGAACTCGAACTCAATATCTTTCTACAGCAATCTGGATAAAGGCAATGCTACCTTACTGAAGTCCTTAATAAATCTCCTGTAAAGACATGCATGGCCAAGGAACGAACGGACTTCCCTCACGGAGGAGGGGTAAGGTAAACTATAAATAACATCCACCTTTGCTGGATCTATGGAAATGCCAGTATTAGACACAATATGTCCTAGTACAATTCTTTGTTTTACCATAAAGTGACATTTTTCAAAATTTAATACAAGGTTTGTACTAACACATCTGTCTAACACTCTACCTAAACTATCCAAGCAAATGCTAAATGAATCACCATATATGCTAAAATCATCCATAAAAATCTCCATATAGTTTTCAATAAGGTCAGAGAAAAGACTCATCATACATCTTTGAAAAGTAGCTGGTGCATTGCATAAGCCAAAGGGCATTCTCTTATAAGCATAAGTCCCAAAAAGACATGTAAATGTAGTCTTTTCCTAATCTTCAGGAGCTATATGAATTTTAAAGTAGCCTATATAACCATCTAAAAAGTAATAATGGGATTTACCTGACAGGCGATCAAGCATCTGATCAATGAATGGCAAGGGGTAATGATCCTTGCGAGTGGCTTGGTTGAGACGCCTATAGTCAATGCAAACTCTCCATGAATTCTGCACTCTAGTTGTCAAGAGCTCTCCATGCTCATTTCTTATTGTTGTGACTCCAGACTTCCTGGGCACCACTTGTACTGGACTGACCCATTCGCTGTCTGAGATGGGGTAGATGATATCTGCTTCAAGTAGCCTGGTCACTTCTTTCTTGACAACTTCTAAGATGGTGAGATTCAATCTTCTTTGAGGTTGATGGACAGGCTTTGCTCCCTCTTTTAAGAATATTCTGTGCTCACAAACTTGAGGGCTGATGCCTACTATATCTGCCAAGCTCCATCCAATTGCTTTCTTGTGTTCTCTCAGCACACTGAGTAGCTGTTCTTCTTATTGGGAAGTGAGTTCCGTTGCAATGATAACTGGGAACTTCTGCTTGTCCTCAAGGTAAGCATACTTGAAGTGTGGAGGAAGGGGCTTTAATTCTAATTTCTACTCAAAGCTAGGCTCTGGATCATCCGAGGCTGGTGATAATGGTAAAGTCTTCTCATTGTTATCAAAAAGTATCCCGACACTTGGACCTTGTTCCACGTACTTTTCTTCTAATTCTTCCTGGTGAACTTCAGCTACAGTTTCATCAATAATGTCACACTGGAAGATAGAATGATCTTCTGGAGGATGCTTCACAGCTTCATTTAAACTGAACTTCACTGCTCTGCCATCTATCTCAAAGGAGTAAGTTCCTGTGAATGCATCCAGCTTGAACATTGAAGTCTATAGGAATGGTCTTCCAAGTAGGATTGATGATGGCCTTCCTGAGTCATTAGGGGGCATTTTCAGGATATAGAAGTCAATGGAAAATGTGAGCCCCTTAATGCTCACTAATACATCTTCAGCAATTCCAACTACTGTAATAATGCTTTTATCTGCTAACACAAATTGAGCTGCCGACCTTTTCATGGGAGGGAGCCTCAAAGTATCATATATAGACAAGGGCATTATACTAGCACACTCTCCTAAATCACACATACAGACAGAAAATATCACACCTCCAATGGTACAGTTAACCATACATGGACCTGGATCACTACATTTTTTAGGTATACCTCCCATTAAAGCAGATATAGAACTACCTAAAAGAATAGTTTCTAATTCATTAATTTTATATTTATGTATGCACAAATCATTTAGAAACCTTGCGTATTTAGGCACCTGTTGAATAACATCAAAAAGGGGAACAATTACCTCGACCTTTTTGAATATTTCTACCATTTTGGGATCAAGTTTCATCTGCTTTTTGGGCTTCCTTGCAGGTTGTGGAAATGGGATAGAAAGGGCGCTACTTGTAACTTCAACATCCTTTGGTGCTTCATTCTGTGGTTGAGCTTCTTCTTCTCCAACAATGTCTTCTACTTCCTCCTCCTCTTTAGCATCTTCCACTTCCACTGCATCCTCTGCTGGGTCGTGTTCTGGTGGGCGTAGCTCCTCATGGTTTCTCTCCTGCAATGTGGTTCTAGACCTCAAAGTGATGGCATTGATGCCGCCCTTGGAATTAGGTAAACGTTGAGAAGGAATTCCACTGGAGCTTGAAGGTTGATGTGCAAAATCAAGTGATGAATCCATCCGGGAGACGAGAGCTTGTAAAGTGGCAGTCAGACCATTCAAAGAAGAGTTCAGTTGCGCCTGCATGTCTTGTTGTCCTTGCGCGAGAGAACGGGCCATCTCGTAACTTGATGAGGAATTGGAAGTAGTAGTCTGAGGGACCTAGTGTTGGTTGTGCTGGGGTCCTTGGGACTGTCTTAAGTGAGGTGCTTTGTAAGGTTGGTTTTGATTCTGTTGTCTGTTGTTATTGTTATTCCACCTTTGGTTTCCATTATTATCTCTGCCTCCTCTGTTAAAGTTATCCCTCCAGTCATGGTTAGAATTATCTCTCCAACCTTGGTTGGAGTTGTCCTGCCATCTATGGTTATAGTTGCCACCTTGTTGATTGTATCCTTGATTCGAGCGGTCATAGAAGTTGTGAGTGGCTGCCACAATGTTGTCTTCCTGTTGGAGCTGTTGACATTCATCAATATAATGACCATAATCAGCACAGATCCCGCATACTCTTTGTGGAACCAACTGTTGGTTTTGTTGTGGTGGGAGAGGCTGAGCTTGTTGTTGATTTAACTGCATCTCCTTCAGTAGGTTGGTCATTTCATATATACTTTGTGTGAGAGCAGTAGTTTCCATGCTAGAAAAAATTTCGACAACAGCCTTTGGATGGTTTCGCCTCTGTCTGTGATTCCTAGTGGACTCGGCTAAGTCGTTGATCAGCTGCCATGCTTCATCTGCGGTTTTGTACTTTTTCAAAGAACCATTACTGGCACCTTCCAGTGTAGTTTTATCCTGGGGGTTCATGCCTTCAGTGAAGTAGCTGATCAATACTAGTTTATCAATCATGTGATGGGGACATGCGTACAGGAGATTGTTGAAGCGCTCCCAATATTCGTAGAGAGTCTCGGATTCACCTTGAATAATCATTGAAATCTCTTTCCTCAATCTATCAGTAACTTCAGCTGAAAAGTGTTTTTCCAAAAATTCTCTTCTAAGCATATCCCAGTTAATAACAGTCGCTTCAGGCTGAGTGTAATACCATTCCCTCGCCTTTCCCTCAAGAGAAAATGGAAAAGTAGTTAACAGAATAGAAGTTTCATCGACACCATGATGCCTAACAGTAGAACAGGCTGTCTCCCTAGCAACGGCGCCAATAATTGATGCGTGGTAGAAGTTAACCAATTAAGAGATTTCAATTAAGAGAACAGCATTGCACGTATAGCTCTTAACCAGCTAAAATCCACTTCACCAATTTAAAAGGGGTTGTCACAATTTTTAGAAATAAAAATACTGGGAGTATGAGTCCCAGGTCGTCTCCCAACGAGTTGCAGGAAAGAGTGCTATTTTATTAACTAGGGGTTTTCAGAAAATTTGAGTTTTGATAATGAGTAATTAAAATGATTTAAGATTAAAATAATAAAAATAAACTAAGAATAATTATTGATACTTTAAATGAAAGGCCTTGACTGGGAGAATATTTAAGTGGAATTTCTATCCTTGTTAGGATCTTTTCAAGTGTAGTGTAGAGAGGTTGCTGTTCTCACTCGGTTAACCCTTACTATGTAAGAGAAAGTATGGTGATTAAACTAACTCTCACCCACAATTCCTAGTCCTCTCCCTTGGGGAGATCTAGCATTAATAGGTATAGAATTAGCTAACAGCGTCCAATTTAACTAAGCACTTGAGCATTTCAACTCAAGTGTCTCTCTTAATTAACCCCCAAGTCAAGTGGAATTTCTACTCCATTGACAAGAATAAAACACTTGCAGAAATAGTAGAAGAAAACATGATAAATAAAATAAGGATTGGAAATTGATTAAAGGAAAAGGTAGTGAACTGTAGTGATAAATCCAAACGTAACATAAGTATCTGAACAGGAATAATAAATAACCAAAAGAGTAGGAGAATAGGGAAACAAACTAGAATAGTACTTCCACGGAGATAATGGCTCTTCAATATCCAAAGCAAAAGTAATAAACTAAAATCCTATCAACGTAGAGAAAACCTAAAGCAGTAGTAAAAATTCAGATCTCAAACTAAAATTATCCTAATATCAATGTAAATGAATATGTGTCGATGTAAAATTAGGTTAAAACGTGGCCCGCAATTGTCTCCAGCATATTCTGTAATTTCTGCAAATCGCATAGGTCACGCGTACGTGTCATTCATGCGTTCACGTCATTCAGCAGTTTTCCTTGTCACGCGTTCACGTCGTCCACACGTTCGTGTCATTCGTGTAGACTGCAATCTACGCGATTGCGTCAGGCACGCGTTCGCGTCAGTTGCGAATTCTCCATTTCGCGCGCTCGCGTGGGCCATGTGCTCGCGTCAGTGTTTGCTGGTCATCTCCTTATTTTCTTGTGCTCCTTCCATTTTTGCAAGCTTGCTCTCAATTCTCTAAGTCATTCCTGCCCTATGAGGCCAGAAATAATTAACACACAGATCAGACATCGAATGGTACAAAGGAGAATAAAAAGGAGAATAAAAATACATAATTAAAAAATCTCTAGGAAGCAAGTTTTCAACCATGGACAATTTTTATGAAGGAATTGTAAATGCATGCAAATCATATGAATAAGTGGGTGAAGACTTGATAAAACCACTTACCGACTTTATAGCAGAATATGCAGGCGACCAAGAGAAGGTCTCCACAACCTGGGAGTTATATGTGGAAGGGTCCTCCAATAAAGTTGGAAGTGGGGCAGGCATAATACTGGCTAACCAAGCGAGAACTCAAATAGAGGTATCCCTTAAATTTGAATTCCCATGCTCTAATAATCAAGCTGAATATAAAGCTCTGATTGCCGGATTAAAGTTGGCCAAGGAAGTCGATGCAACCAAAGTGATAATCTTCAGTGACTTCCAAATAGTGACTTCTTAGATTAATGGGGAGTACCAAGCAAGGGACTCCAACATGAAAAGGTACTTCGAAAAAAATATGGAGTACCTTAGGCGATTTCCAGAGACCAAGGTTAGGCACATAACTCGGGAACTCAACAGTAGAGCCGATGCCCTCTCTAAGTTGGCAAGTACCAAGCCAGGAGGAAATAATTGAAGCCTAATATAGAAAACTCTCTAAGAGCCCTCTGTTGCAAAAACAGATAGCAGGTTAGACGTCTTTGAAGTCTCCGGCTTAGACCTTGGATGGATGAACCCTCTGATTGAATATTTAAAATTTGACAACCTACCTGAGGAACAGAAAGAGGCCAAGAAGATTCGAAGGGAAGCACAGAGCTACACTTTGGAGAAAATGTTCTTTATAGAAGGGGGACATCAACACCATTGTTAAAGTGTGTTCCGACTGCTAAGGCAGAGGAAGTCTTGGAGGAAGTGCATAATGGCATCTGTGGGATTCTTCTGGCTAGAAAAATAATCCGAGCTGAATTCTTCTGGCCAACCTTACAAAACGATGCTATCGACTTCGTAAAAAAGTGCCAACATTGTCAAATGCATGCGAATTTCCACGTCGCTCCCCATAAGAACTTGCTAGCGTAATGACGAGAAGACTTTTTCTAGTAAAGAATTTCACAATTAAATTCTCGTTGCATGTATAGTTTCTAAACCAGCAAAGAATCCTTTCGTACAATTTGGTTGCCACAAGTAACAAAACCCAATAAAATTTATAACCAAAGTATTTAAACCTTGGGTCGTCTCTCAAGGAATCGCAGGGAAGTATGATTTATTATTGGTTATGGAAAAGTATCTTTTTGGGTTTTTGAAATAGGGAACAAGGAAATAAGTTAGCAATAAAGTAAATTAATTATCATGAACACCCTTGCAAGGTATAAGAACTGGAAATCCCATCCGAGTTATCCTTATCAGGTGTGATGAGAATTGTTTATTGCTCCCACTTAGTTAACCCTTACTAAATAAAGGAAAGTCAAGTGGACTAATCAATTTGATTCCTCAAGTCCTAGTCAACTCCTATGAAAAGACTAGCTTTAGAGGAATCCAAATCAATCAGCAAATTCCAATTTTCAATCAACAGTTGAGTTTGATAACTCAAGTGTCACCAATTACTCAACCAAAGCAAAGGGGGAAAATCTAAATTAAATTGGAAGCATCAATAACATGAATTTGAAGAAAGCAATCTTAAATTTGAAATACCTCAATGTGTATTAAATAAGAAAATCAATCCTAACATGGAGTTCATAAACCAATATTAACAGACTAAAATAATAGAATAAATAAAAGTAAAAGAGAAACTAAATTAAAAGAACATTGAACCTGGAATGAAGAAGAAGTGAACCTAACCTTTAAGAGGAATCCTAATCCTAAATCCTAAGAGAGAGGAGAGAGCCTCTCTCTCTAGAAACTACATCTAAAACCTAAAACTTTGAATTATGAAAGTTATATGATGAATGGATTCATTCCCCACTTTATAGCCTCTAATCTATGTTTTCTGGGCCGAAAACTAGGTCAAAAACAGCCCAGAAATCACTAGGGCAAAATCTGCCACGCTGGTTTTTCGTCACTGCGATGCATGCGCGTGAATCATGCGTGCGCATCGCCTAGCTGTACGGCCATTTAGGCCCAGATGTTAGCTTTCCAACGCAACTAGAACCGCCTCATTTAGACCTCTGTAACTCAAGTTCGGACCGTTTGAGTGCGAAGAGGTCAGGCTGGACAGCTCAGCAATTCCTTCAGTTTCTTGTATTCCTTCCACTTTTGCATGCTTCCTTTCTATCCTCTAAGCCATTCCTGCCCTGTAATCTCTGAAAACACTTAACACACATATCAGGGCATCGAATGGTAATAAGAGATTATTAAAATACACAAATTAAAGACTCTAGGAAGCAAGTTTTCAATCATAGAACAAATTATGGGAAAGAATTGTAAAACCATGCAAATCGTATGAATAAGTGTGCAAAGGCTTGATAAAAACCACTCAAATTAGCACAAGATAAATTATGAAATAGTGGTTTATCAATCTCCCCACACTTAAACATTAGCATGTCCTCATGCTAAGCTCAAGAGAACTAAAAGAGAGAAGAGGAGAATGGTAGGATGTATGAAATGCAACCTATTTATATGAATGCAACTACATGCAAAATGCTTTTACCTACTTGGTTAAAAGTAAAATAATCCTTCAAGAAGAAATATTAACTGGATTTAACTAATTC
The DNA here is from genome assembly GCF_003086295.3 of Arachis hypogaea. NCBI lineage: Eukaryota > Viridiplantae > Streptophyta > Magnoliopsida > Fabales > Fabaceae > Arachis > Arachis hypogaea. The sequence goes on from NC_092045.1 coordinate 49,693,605, forward strand.
AAATTATAAAAATGAAGTACAAATAGAATTGCAAGAAGAAGATAGCTTATGAAAGCCGGGAACAAAGAATCGAGCTTTGAACCCTCACCGGAAGTGTATACACTCTAATCACTCAAGTGTTTAAGGTTCGATTCTCTCAATTCTCTACTAATCTATCTTTGTAAGGCTTGCTCTTCATCTAACAATCAACAAAAATTTAATGCATAGATACACATATCAAGAAGTCTTTTAAGGGTTGTAATAGGGTTAGGGTCAAGGTAGGATTGTATTTGGTTAAGTGGACTAAAATCTGAATCCTTAATTAATCTAAGATTCTCACCTAACTTAGGACAATCCATGTAATTACAATGCAAGATCTAACTGCCCATTAACTATGTTTACCACATAATCATGCATCCTTAACTTTGAGTACAGTACATATGCATTGCTATTACAATTTACTTTGGGGCATTTTGTCCCCTTTTTTTATTGTTTGCTCTTTTTCTTTTCTTTTTTTTTCTCTCTATTATATTTTTTTCTATTTTTATTTTCCTTTGTTTTTTTTCCTCAATGCATATGATTAAATTATTGAATGCATAAACATGTTCTCACATTTTTCTTCACATTTTCTCAAGAATATACAACACCCAATTCTCAAACCAAATTTTAATCATCCCAACTTCCCCACACTTAATTCATGAGCACTTTTACTAGTCTAAGCTAATCAAGGATTCAAATTAAGGACATTATTATTTTACGCTTAGAGTTAGTGATGTGCTAAAGTAAAGAATAAAGGGGTAAAATAGGCTCAAAATTGGTTTGCAAAGGATAGTGAAAGGGTAAGGCCATATGGGTATGTAAGCTAAGCGAAACAAGGCCTCAATCATATAAGTATATGCATACATTAAATAATGGAAATATAGAATTAAGCAAGACAAAGATCACAATTTTAGAGAGAACAACACACATAAAAGAAATAAAATATTGGTTGATAAAATGCAACCAATCAAATAGGCTCAAAATCTCACTGGTTTTGTATGTTCGAGCTCTAAACCATGTTCCAAAGTAAAATTCTTCAAACAAGTTTATCAAAAATTTAATTCAAATTAGTGAAACACTCTAAAAATTTTCTTGAAAAAGAAAATATTACTTCACCCAAGTAGTGGTAAAATATGCACAAAATCAAACAAAGATGCAATCAAACATGCAAATGTAACAACTAACTACAAAGAAGAGTAAGAATTGGTGTTGAAAAGGAAGTAGCTAACCCATAGAAGTCAGTATCGACCTCCCCACACTTAAAGATTGCACCGTCCTCGGTGCATGCAGAGACGTACAAGTGGATGGGTATGGTGGTTCCTGAGCTGGTGCTCTTTTTGTTCCTCTCTTTGCCGGTGGGTTGGAAGCAGCTTTCTCCTTACCCTTCTTGGTGGCCATCCTGAAAAGGGGAAAAAGAAAAGTGTATGAGTTCAAAGGGATAGAGCAAGGAAGGAGACAGTACGAGTGATAATCTTGCCAAGGTAAAGGTAATGAGCTAAATACATGGTCGCAACTACATGCAATTATTTCATCAATGGTAATATAGCAAGTGCAGATTATGGCAATTAGATGCAAGATGTTCATTGGCATGCAGGCAGAGGCATGAATAGAATAGATCAAGCATCAATAACTAAAATGTATTATCACTCGTAACAAACTAATAATCATGTTTGTATTGACAATTATTTTTAATTAATAAAAGGATTGTAAGGGTTTAGTGAAAGACAGGCAGTAAAGTAGAGGAATAGAACAATTAAAAATGCAAAATGCCATACAGGCTTTTTCACAAACACTTAGTATGCATGTTTAACATGATATGGAAAGAACTAAAACTGAAAACATGCAAGCAACCTAAAAATAATTAATAATAATTGTCAAACAATTCCTTAATAATTCACAAGAAATTATAGGAGAATAATCACCCAATTTAGATTTCTAACACCAATTAGAATAATGCAAAAAGAAATAAATAAAAAGAAGAAGAAAAAGAAAATAGAAAGAAAAAAACCTTGAGAAGAAGCGGACAAAGACAGATAATGGAGAATGTGAGGTGAAGAAGATATGATGGAAGGGGAAAGAATAAAAAAAAGTAAAGGAAGAAGAAGGAGAAAAAGAATGGATAATAAATAAGAAAGAAGAGAAAGAAAGAAGAAAGAAATAAGGATTAGAAAAGAAAAGATAAGAAAAGTGGCGGCGCAGGGTTCTGGTGGTGTTGCGCTAGTGACGCGCACGCGTACTCTACGCGTACGCGTGGGTCGCAAAAATTGGAAGGTGACGCGTGGGCATCGGTCACACGTACGCGTGACCATGTTTGTGCTACTCGTGCGAAGGCATCCTTGGGCGTGCACAACTGGTGCACGAAATTGTGATCAATACTTTTCACAACTCAAATAATCCCCGGTGATGAAACCAAAAACTTGGTGTTCAATACCATGGTATAAACACAACTTCGCACAACTAACCAGCAAGTGTACTGGGTCGTTCAAGTAATAAACCTTACGCGAGTAAGGGTCGATCCCACAGAGATTGTTGGTATGAAGCAAGCTATGGTCACCTTGTAAATCTTAGTCAGGCAGACTCAAATGGATATGAATGATGATATACGAATAAAACATAAAGGTAAAGATAGAGATACTTATGTAATTCATTGGTAGGAATTTCAGATAAGCATATGAAGATGCTTGTCCCTTCCGTCTCTCTGCTTTCCTACTGTCTTCATCCAATCCTTCTTACTCCTTTCCATGGCAAGCTTAAGCAAGGGTTTCACCTTGTCAGTGGCTACCTCCCATCCTCTCAGTGGAAATGTTCAACGCACCCTGTCACGGCACGGCTATCCATCTGTCGGTTCTCGATCAGGTCGGAATAGAATCCAGTGATTCTTTTGCGTCTGTCACTAACGCCCCGCCCTCAGGAGTTTGAAGCACGTCACAGTCATTCAATCATTGAATCCTACACAGAATACCACAGACAAGGTTAAACCTTCCGGATTCTCTTGAATGCCGCCATCAGTTCTAGCCTATACCACAAAGACTCTGATCTCACGGAATGGCTGGCTCGTTTGTCAGGCGAGCGCTCGTTTGTCAGGCGATCAACCATGCATCGTGTATCAGGAATCCAAGAGATATTCACCCAATCTAAGGTAGAACAGAGGTGGTTGTTAGTCACACGTTCATAGGTGAGAATGATGATGAGTGTCACGGATCATCACATTCATCAAGTTGAAGAACAAGTGATATCTTAGAACAAGAAAAAGCGGAATTGAATAGAAGAACAATAGTAATTGCATTAATACTCGAGGTACAGTAGAGCTCCACACCTTAATCTATGGTGTGTAGAAACTCCACCGTTGAAAATACATAAGAACAAGAGTGATCATTGGCTTCGGTCCCAAATAGGGAACCAGAAGAACCAAGATTTCAAATACAATAGTATAATGTCCTACTTATAGATAACTAGTAGCCTAGGGTGTACAGAGATGAGTAAATGACATAAAAATCCACTTCCGGGCCCACTTGGTGTGTGCTTGGGCTGAGCAATGAAGCATTTTCGTGTAGAGACTCCTCTTGGAGTTAAACGCCAGCTTTGGTGCCAGTTTGGGCGTTTAACTCCCATTCTTGTGCCAGTTCCGGCGTTTAACGCTGGAATTCCTGAGGGTGACTTTGAATGCCGGTTTGGGCCATCAAATCTTGGGCAAAGTATAGACTATTATATATTTCTGGAAAGCCCAGGATGTCTACTTTCCAACGCCGTTGGGAGCGCGTCAATGGAGCTTCTGTAGCTCCAGAAAATACACTTCGAGTGCAGGGAGGTCAGAATCCAACAGCATCTGCAGTCCTTTTTAGTCTCTGAATCAGATTTTTGCTCAGGTCCCTCAATTTCAGCCAGAAAATACCTGAAATCACAGAAAAACACACAAACTCATAGTAAAGTCCATAAAAGTGAATTTTAACTAAAAACTAATAAAAATATACTAAAAACTAACTAGATCATACTAAAAACATACTAAAAATAATGCCAAAAAGCGTACAAATTATCCGCTCATCACAACAACAAACTTAAATTGTTGCTTGTCGTCAAGCAACTGAAAATCAAACAAGATAAAAAGAAGAGAATATGCAATGAATTCCAAAAACATCTATGAAGATCAGTATTAATTAGATGAGCGGGGCTTTTAGCTTTTTGCCTCTGAATAGTTTTGGCATCTCACTCTATCCTTTGAAATTCAGAATGATTGGCTTCTTTAGGAACTCAGAATCCAGATAGTGTTATTGATTCTCCTAGTTAAGTATGATGATTCTTGAACAAAGCTATTTATTGAGTCTTGGCCGTGGCCCAAAGCACTCTGTCTTCCAGTATTACCACCGGATACATACATGCCACAGACACATAACTGGGTGAACCTTTTCAGATTTTGACTCAGCTTTGCTAGAGTCCCCAATTAGAGGTGTCCAGGGTTCTTAAGCACACTCTTTTTGCCTTGGATCACAACTTTATTTCTTTTCTTTTTCTTTCTTTTTTTTTCTCTTTCTCTTTTTTCTTTTTTTTTTCGAAATTTTTTTTTGTATTCACTGCTTTTTTCTTGCTTCAAGAATCATTTTTATGATTTTTCAGATCCTCAGTAACATGTCTCCTTTTTCATCATTCTTTCAAGAGCCAACATTCATGAACCACAAATTCAAGATACATATGCACTGTTTAAGCATACATTCAGAAAACAAAAGCATTGCTACCACATCAAAATAATTAAACTGTTATAAAATTCAAAATTCATGCAATTCTACTCTTTTTCAATTAAGAACATTTTTTATTTAAGAGAGGTGATGGATTCATAGGACATTCATAACTTTAAGGCATAGACACTAAGACACTAATGATCACAAGACACAAACATAGACAAACATAAGAACTAAAATTCGAAAAACAGGAAAATAAAGAACAAGGAAATTAAGGAACGGGTCCACCTTAGTGATGGCGGCTCTTTCTTCCTCTTGAAGATCCTATGGAGTGCTTGAGCTCCTCAATGTTTCTTCCTTGTCTTTGTTGCTCTTCTCTCATGATTCTTTGATCTTCTCTAATTTCATGGAGGATGATGGAGTGTTCTTGATGCTCCACCCTTAGTTGTCCCATGTTGGAACTCAATTCTCCTAGGGAGGTGTTTAGTTGCTCCCAATAGTTTTGTGGAGGAAAGTGCATCCCTTGAGGAATCTCAGGGATCTCATGATGAGTGGGGTCTCTTGTGTGCTCCATCCTCTTCTTAGTGATGGGCTTGTCCTCATCAATGGGAATGTCTCCCTCTATGTCAACTCCAACTTATAAAGCTCTTGAGCTATAACCTCATGAACTTCTATTCCTTCTCCAATCAGGATGCTATGAATCATGATAGCCCAGTCTATGGTAACTTCGGACCGGTTGCTAGTGGGAATGATTGAGCGTTGGATAAACTCCAACCATCCTCTAGCCACGGGTTTGAGGTCATGCCTTCTCAATTGAACCGGCTTCCCTCTTGAATCTCTCTTCCATTGGGCGCCCTCTTCACATATGACTGTGAGGACTTGGTCCAACCTTTGATCAAAGTTGACCCTTCTAGTGTAAGGGTGTTCATCTCCTTGCATCACAGGCAAGTTGAATGCCAACCTTACATTTTCCGGACTAAAATCCAAGTATTTCCCCCGAACCATAGTAAGATAATTCTTTGGATTCGGGTTCACACTTTGATCATGGTTCTTGGTGATCCATGCATTGGCATAGAACTCTTGAACCATTAAGATTCTGACTTGTTGAATGGGGTTGGTAAGAACTTCCCAACCTCTTCTTCGGATCTCATGTCGGATCTCCGGATATTCACTCTTTTTGAGTGAAAAAGGGACCTCGGGGATCACCTTCTTCAAGGCCACAACTTCATAGAAGTGGTCTTGATGCACCCTTGAGATGAATCTTTCCATCTCCCATGACTCGGAGGTGGAAGCTTTTGCCTTCCCTTTCCTCTTTCTAGAGGTTTCTCCGGCCTTGGATGCCATAAATGGTTATGGAAAAACAAAAAGCAATGCTTTTACCACACCAAACTTAAAAGGTTTTCTCGTCCTCGAGAAAATTAAGAAAGAAGAGAGTAGAAGAAGAAGAAATGAAGGAGATGGGAATGTCTTTTGTTTTCGGCCAAGAAGGGGAAGAGGTGGTGTTTAGGTTGTGTGAAAATGAAGGAGTGAAGATGGGTTTATATAGGAGAGGGGGAAGGGTAAGGTTCGGTCAAGTGAGGGTGGGTTTGGGTGGGAAAGTGGTTTGAATTTGAATGGTGAGGTAGGTGGGGTTTTATGAAGGATGGATGTGAGTGGTGAAGAGAAAGATGGGATTTGATAGGTGAAGGGTTTTTGGGGAAGAGGTGTTGAGGTGATTGGTGAAGAAGAGAGAGGGTGGTGGGGTAGGTGGGGATCCTGTGGGGTCCACAAATCCTGAGGTGTCAAGGAAAAGTCATCCCTGCACCAAATGGCAAGCAAAATTGCATTTTTAGCCAATTCTGGCGTTAAACGCCGGGCTGGTGCCCATTTCTGGCGTTTAACGCCAGCTTCTTGCCCTTTTCTGGCGTTTAACGCCAGTCTGGTGCCCCTTTCTGGCGTTAAACGCCCAGAATGGTGCCAGACTGGGCGTTAAATGCCCAACAGCTAGCCTCACTGGCGTTAAAACGCCAGTGGGTTCTTCCTCCAGGGTGTTCTATTTTTCTTTCTATTTTTCATTCTGTTTTTGCTTTTTTCATTGATTTTGTGACTTCTCATGATCATCAACCTAAAAAAACATAAAATAACAAAGGGAAATAGTCAAAATATAACATTGGGTTGCCTCCCAACAAGCGCTTCTTTAATGTCAGTAGCTTGACAGTGGGCTCTCATGGAGCCTCAGAAATGCTCAGAGCCATGTTGGAACCTCCCAACACCAAACTTAGAGTTTGAATGTGGGGGTTCAACACCAAACTTAGAGTTTGGTTGTGGCCTCCCAACACCAAACTTGGAGTTTGACTGTGGGGGCTCTGTTTGGCTCTGTTTTGAGAGAAGCTCTTCATGCTTCCTCTCCATGGTGACAGAGGGATATCCTTGAGCCTTAAACACCAAGGATTCTTCATTCACTTGAATGATTAACTCTCCTCTATCAACATCAATCACAGCCCTTGCTGTGGCTAGGAAGGGTCTGCCAAGGATGATGGATTCATCCATGCACTTCCCAGTCTCTAGGACTATGAAATCAGTAGAGATGTAATGGTCTTCAACTTTAACCAGAACATCCTCTACAAGTCCATAGGCTTGTTTTCTTGAATTGTCTGCCATCTCTAGTGAGATTTTTACAGCTTGCACCTCAGAGATCCCTAACTTCTCCATTACAGAGAGAGGCATGAGGTTTACACTTGACCCTAAGTCACACAAGGCCTTCTTGAAGGTCATGGTGCCTATGGTACAAGGTATTGAAAACTTCCCAGGATCCTGTCTCTTTTGAGGCAGTTTTTGCCTAGACAAGTCATCTAGTTCCTTGGTGAGCAAAGGGGGTTCATCCTCCCAAGTCTCATTTCCAAATAAATTGTCATTTAGCTTCATGATTGCTCCAAGGTATTTAGCAACTTGCTCTTCAGAGGAAGAATACTCATCAGAGCTCATGAATGGCAGAAGTAAGTCCAATGGAATCTCTATGGTCTCATTTTGAGCCTCAGATTCCCATGGTTCCTCTTGGAGGAACTCATTGGAGGCTAGTGGACGTCCATTGAGGCCTTCCTCAGTGGCGTTCACTGCCTCTCCTTCCTCCCAAAATTCGGCCATGTTGATGGCCTTGCACTCTCCTTTTGGATTTTCTTCTGTATTGCTTGGGAGAGTACTAGGGGGGAGTTCAGTAATTTTCTTGCTCAGCTGACCCACTTGTGCCTCCAAGTTTCTAATGGAGGACCTTGTTTCAGTCATGAAACTTTGAGTGGTTTTGATTAGATCAGAGACCATGGTTGCTAAGTCAGAGGTATTCTGCTTAGAACTCTCTGTCTGTTGCTGAGAAGATGATGGAAAAGGCTTGCTATTGCTAAACTTGTTTCTTCCACCATTATTGTTGTTGAAACCTTGTTGAGGTCTCTGTTGATCCTTCCATGAGAGATTTGGATGATTTCTCCATGAAGGGTTATAGGTGTTTCCATAGGGTTCTCCCATGTAATTCACCTCTTCTAGTGAAGGGTTCTCAGGATCATAAGCTTCTTCCTCAGATGAAGCTTCCTTAGTACTGCTTGGTGCATTTTGCATTCCAGACAGACTTTGAGAAATCATATTGACTTGTTGGGTCAATATTTTGTTCTGAGCCAATATGGCATTCAGAGTGTCAATCTCAAGAACTCCTTTCTTCTGACTAGTCCCATTGTTCACCGGATTTCTTTCAGAAGTGTACATGAATTGGTTATTTGCAACCATTTCAATTAGCTCTTGAGCTTCTGTAGGTGTCTTCTTCAGATGAAGAGATCCTCCAGCAGAGCTATCCAAAGACATCTTGGACAGTTCAGAGAGACCATCATAGAAAATACCTATGATGCTCCATTCAGAAAGCATGTCAGAGGACACTTTCTGATTAATTGTTTGTATCTTTCCCAAGCTTCATAGAGGGATTCTCCTTCCTTCTGTCTGAAGGTTTGGACTTCCACTCTAAGCTTACTCAATTTTGAGGTGGAAAGAACTTTGCCAATAAGGCATTGACTAGCTTTTCCCAAGAGTCCAGGCTTTCTTTAGGTTGCGAGTCCAACCATGTCCTAGCTCTGTCTCTTACAGCAAAAGGGAATAGCATAAGTCTGTAGACCTCAGGGTCAACCCCATTAGTCTTGACAGTGTCACAGATTTGCAAGAACTCAGCTAAAAACTGATGAGGATCTTCCAATGGAAGTCCATGGAACTTGCAATTCTGTTGCATTAGAGAAACTAATTGAGGCTTAAGCTCAAAGTTGTTTGCTCCAATGGCAGGGATAGAGATGCTTCTCCCATAAAAGTCGGGAGTAGGTGCAGTAAAGTCACCCAGCACCTTCCTTGCATTGTTGGCATTGTTGTTGTTTTCGGCTGCCATTTGTTCTTCTTCTTTGAAGATTTCTGTTAGGTCCTCTACAGAGAGTTGTGCTTTGGCTTCTCTTAGCTTTCTCTTCAAGGTCCTTTCAGGTTCAGGATCAGCCTCAACAAGAATGCTTTTGTCCTTGCTCCTGCTCATAAGAAAGAGAAGGGAACAAGAAAATGTGGAATCCTCGATGTCACAGTGTAGAGATTCCTTTAGGTGTCAGAGGAAAAGAAAAGTAGAAGACAGAAGTAGAAAATTCGAACTTATCAAAGAAGATGGAGTTCGAATTTTGCATTAAGGAATAGTGTTAGTCCATAAATAGAAGGATGTGAGAAGAAGGGAAGTAATTTTCGAAAATTAAGTAAAAGAGTTTGAAAACATTTTTGAAAAACACTAATTGATTTTCGAAAATGAAAGTGGAAAAGAAATCAAGTGATTTTGAAAAAGATTTTGAAATTAGAAATCAAAAAGATTTGATTGAAAACTATTTTGAAAAAGATGTGGTTAAGAAGATATGATTAGTTTAAAAAGATGTGATTGAGAAGATATGATTTGAAAAACATTTTTAAAAAGATTTGATTTTGAAAATTAAAAACTTGGCTAACAAGAAAAGATATGATTCAAACATTAAACCTTTCTCAACAGAAAAGGCAACATACTTGAAATGTTGAATCAAATCATTAATTGATAGCAAGTATCTTTGAAAATAGAAAGAAATATTTTGAAAACATATGATTGAAAAGATATGATTGAAAAAGATTTGATTTTGAAAAACTTGAAAACTTGAAAAAAAAATGCATTGAAAACAGAATCTTCCCTCTTGTGCCATCCTGGCTTAAACGCCCAGAATGGTGCACATTCTGGCGTTTAACCCCAAAACTATACCCTTTGGCGTTAAAGCCCAACCAGGTACCCTGGCTGGCGTTTAAACGCCAGTCTGTCCTTCTTCATGGGGTTTTGAACGCCCAGCTTTTCTGTGCAATTCCTCTGCTTATGTTCTGAATCTTCAATTCTCTGTATTATTGACTGAGAAGACACAAATTAAAAATATTTTTGATTTTTAATAATCAAAATGCAACTAAAATCAAATAACAATGCATGCAAGACACCAAACTTAGCAGTTTGTATACTACTGACACTAACAAAATGAGAATGCATATGAGACACACGAAACACTCAAGTCAAAGAATTCAAAGATCAGAGAAGAAATCATCAAGAATATTTGAAAATCACTTAGGACACATAAATGAATGCATGCAATTGACACCAAACTTAAAATGAACACTAGGCTCAAACAAGAATTTTTTTTTTGATTTTTGATTTTCTAAATTTTTTGTGTGATTTTGAAAATTAAGTGGAAAAAGATATCAAAATTCTTAATGAGAATTCCAGGAATCATGCAATGTTTAGTCTAAGGCTTCAGTCTAAAGAAATTAGACATGGCTGAACAAGCTTCAGCAGGACATTGCATCAAAAGCAAATTGATGAAGATCAATCAGCTTTGGTGATGATAAGAACATCGCCTTGAAACACTAGAATTCATTCTTAAGAACTCTGAAGAAAAATACCTAATCTAAGCAACAAGATGAACCGTCAGTTGTCCAAACTCAACAATCCCCGGCAACGGCGCCAAAAACTTGGTGCACGAAATTGTGATCAATACTTTTCACAAATCAAATAATCCCCGGTAATGAAACCAAAAACTTGGTGTTCAATACCATGGCATAAACACAACTTCGCACAACTAACAGCAAGTGTACTGGGTCGTCCAAGTAATAAACCTTACGCGAGTAAGGGTCGATCCCACAGAGATTGTTGGTATGAAGCAAGCTATGGTCACCTTGTAAATCTTAGTCAGGCAAACTCAAATGGGTATGGTGATAAACGCATAAAACATAAAGATAAAGATAGAGATACTTATGTAATTCATTGGTAGGAATTTCAGATAAGCGTATGAAGATGCCTTCCCTTCCGTCTCTCTGCTTTCCTACTGTCTTCATCCAATCCTTCTTCTTCCTTTCCATGGCAAGCTTAAGCAAGGGTTTCACCGTTGTCAGTGGCTACCTCCCATCCTCTCAGTGGAAATGTTCAACGCACCCTGTCACGGCACGGCTATCCATCTGTCGGTTCTCGATCAGGCCGGAATAGAATCCAGTGATTATTTTGCGTCTGTCACTAACGCCCCGCCCTCAGGAGTTTGAAGCACGTCACAGTCATTCAATCATTGAATCCTACTCAGAATACCACAGACAAGGTTAGACCTTCCGGATTCTCTTGAATGCCGCCATCAGTTCTGCCTATACCACGAAGACTCTGATCTCACGGAATGGCTGGCTCGTTTGTCAGGCGAGCACTCGGTTGTCAGGCGATCAACCATGCATCGTGTATCAGGAATCCAAGAGATATTCACCCAAGTCGAAGGTAGAACGGAGGTGGTTGTCAGTCACACGTTCATAGGTGAGAATGATGATGAGTGTCACGGATCATCACATTCATCAAGTTGAAGAACAAGTGATATCTTAGAACAAG